>NW_024070204.1:49059018-49305649 GCF_014754425.2 Oryx dammah | reverse complement strand
AAGAATTTAGTTGCCCACTGGCAGGAGAATAGCTAAACAGATCATCTATTATCCATGCTATGGCATCCTACTTTGCAATTTAGAAGAATAAGGTAGTTTACATGTACTAACATGGATACATTTCTTTAAAATACTATGGAATTTAAAAATGTATTATAGAAAGATCCACACAACATGGTATCATGTATTTTTAAGACTATAAATTCTCTCCATGTAGGTGTATAACCATGTAAATACACAGAAAATATCAGGAAGGCAACATCAGTTCAGTTCAATGCCGTGGCTCAGGCACGTCTGACTCTTTGCAACCCCATGACTGCAGCACGCCAGGCTTCCCTGTCCATCACCAACTCCTGGAGCTTGCTCAAACTTATGTCCATCAAGTTGGTGATGCCATCCAACCATCTCATCCTCTGTCATCCCCTTCTCCTTCTGCCTTCAATCTTGCCCAGCATCAGGGTCTTCTCCAAGGAGTCAGTTCTTCCTATCAGGTGGCCAAGGTATTGGACTTTCAGCTTCAGCATCAGTCCTTCCAATGAATATTCAGGACTGATTTCCTTCAGGATTGACTGGTTTGATCTCCTTGCGGTCAAAAGGACTTTCAGGAGTCTTTTCCAACATCACAGTTTAAAAGCATCAATTCTTCGGTGCTCAGCTTTCTTTATAAGTCCAACTCTCACATCCATACATGACTACTGGAAAAACCATAGCTTTGACTAGACAGACCTCTGTTGGCAAGTAATGTCTCTGCTTTTTAATATGCTGTCTAGGTTTGTCACAGCTTTCCTTCCAAGGAGCAAGCGTTTTTTAATTTCATGACTATAGTCACCATCTGCAGTGATTTTGGAGCCCAAGAAAATAAATGTTTCCATTGTTCCCCCATCTATTTGCCATGAAGTGATGGGACTGTATGCAGGTCAGTAAGCAAGTTAGAACTGGACATGGAACAACAGACTGGTTCCAAATAGGAAAAGGAGTATGTCAAGCCTGTATATTGTCACCCTGCTTATTTAACTTATATGCAGAGTACATCATGAGAAACGCTGGGTGGGAGGAAGCATAAGCTGGAATCAAGATTGCCGGGAGAAATACCAATAACCTCAGATATGCAGATGACACCACCCTTATGGCAGAAAGTGAAGAACTAAAGAGCCCCTTAATGAAAGTGAAAGAGGAGAGTGAAAAAGTTGGCTTAAAGCTCAACATTCAGAAAACTAAGATCCTAGCATCTGATCCCATCACTTTATGGCAAATATATGGGGAAACAGTGGAAACAGACTTTATTTTGGGGGGCTCCAAAATCACTACAGATGGTGATTGCAGTTATGAAATTAAAAGACGCTTACTCAATGGAAGGAAAGTTATGACCAACCTAGACAGCATATTAAAAAGCAGAGACATTACTTTGTCAACAAAGGTCCATCTAGTCAAAATCATAGCTAGTCATCTAGCTATGATTTTTCCAGTAGTCATGTATCGATGTGAGAGTTGGACTATAAAGAAAGCTGAGCACTGAAGAATTGATGCTTTTGAATTGTGGTGTTATAAGACTCTTGAGAGTCCCTTGGACTGAAGGGAGATCCAACCAGTCCATCCTAAAGGAGATCAGTCCTGGGTGTTCATTGGAAGGACTGATGTTGAAGCTGAAACTCCAATACTTTGGCCACCTGATGCAAAGAGCTGACTCACTGGAAAAGACCCTGATGCTGGGAAAGATTGAGGGCAGGAGGAGAAGGAGACGACCGAGGATGAGATGGTTGGATGGCATCACCGACTCGATGGACATAGATTTGGGTAGACTCTGGGAGTTGGTGATGGACAGGGAGGCCTGGCGTGCTGCAGTCCATGGGGTTGCAAAGAGTTGGACACAACTGAGCGACTGAACTGAACTGAACTGATGGGACTGGAGGCCATGATCTTAAGTTTTTTGAATATTGAGATTTAAGCCAACTTTTTCACTCTCCTCTTTCACTTTCATCAGGAGGCTCTTTAGTACCTCTTCACTTTTTGCCATAAGGGTAGTGTCATTTGCATATCTGAGGTATTGATATTTCTCCCAGCAATCTTGATTCCAGCTTGTGTTTCATCCAGCCCAGCATTTCGCATGATGTACTCTGCATATAAGTGAAATAAGCAGGGTGACAATATACAGCCTTGATATACTCCTTTCCTGATTTGGAATTAGTCTGTTGTTCCATGTCCAGTTCTAACTGTTGCTTCCTGACCTGCATACAGATTTCTCAGTAGGCAAGTAAGGTGGTCTGGTATTTCCATCTCTTGAAGAATTTTCCATAGTTTGTTGTGATCCACACAGTCAAAGGCTTTGGTGTAGTCAATAAAGCAGAAGAACTCTAGAACTCTCTTGCTTTTTTGATGATCCAACTGATGTTGGCAATTTGATCTCTGCTTCCTCTGCCTTTTCTAAATCCAACTTGAACAACTGGAAGCTCATGGTTCATGTACTGTTGAAGCCTGGCTTGGAGAATTTTGAGCATTACTTTACTAGCATGTGAGATGAGTGCAATTGTGCAGTAATTTGAACATTCTTTGGCATTGCCTTTCTTTGGGATTGGAATGAAAACTGACCTTTTCCAATCCTGTGGCCACTGTTGAGTTTTCCACATTTCCTGGCATATTGAGTGCAGCACTTTCACAGCATCATCTTTTAGGATTTGAAATAGCTCAGCTGGAATTCCATCACCTCCACTAGCTTTGTTCATAGTGACACTTCCTAAAACCCACTTAACTTCTCATTCCAGGATGTCTGGCTCTAGGTGAATGATCACACACCATTGTGGTTATCTGGGTCATGAAGATCTATCTTTTTGTATAGTTCTGTGTATTCTTGCCACCTCTTCTTAATATCTTCTGCTTCTATTAGGTCCATACCATTTCTGTCCTCTATTGTGCCCATCTTTGCATGAAATGTTCCCTTGGTATCTCTAATTTTCTTGAAGAGATCTCAGTCTTTCCCATTCTATTGTTTTCCTCTATTTCTTTGCATTGATCACTGAGGAAGGCTTTCTTATCTCTCCTTGCTATTTTTTGGAACTTTGCATTCAAATGGGTATATTTTTCCTTGTCTTCTTTGCCTTTAGCTTCTCTTATTTTCTCAGCTATTTTTAAGTCCTCCTCAGACAACCATTTTGCCTTTTTGCATTTCTTTTTCTTGGGGATAGTCTTGATCACTTTCTCCTGTACAATGTGATGAACATCCATCCATTATTCTTCAGGCACTCTGTCTATCAGATCTAAGCCCTTGAATCTGTTTGTCACAATTATACACTATTTCCACTGTATAATTGTAAGGGGTTTGATTTAGGTCATACCTGAATGGTCTAGTGGTTTTCTCTTCTTTCTTCAATTTAAGTCTGAATTTGGCAATAAGGAGTTCATGATCTAGCCACAGTCAGCACCTGGTCTTGTTTTTGCTGACTGTATAGAGCTTCACCATCTTTGGCTGCAAAAAATATGTAATCAATCTGATTTTTATATTGACCATCTAGTGATATCCATGTATAGAGTCTTTTGTGTTGCTGGAAGAGGATGTTTGCTATGACCAGTTTATTGTCTTGGCTAAACTCTGTTAGCCTTGCCCTGTTTCATTTTGTACTCCAAGGCCAAATTTGCCTGTTACTCCAGGTATCTCTTGACTTCCTATTTTTGCATTCCAGTCCCCTATTATGAAAAGGACATCTTTTGGGAGTGTTAACTTTAGAAGGTCTTGTAAGTCTTCATAGAACCATTCAACTTCAGCTTCTTGCATTAGTGGTTGGGGCATAGACTTGACTACTGTGACATTGAATGGTTTGCCTTGGAAACAAACAGAGATCATTCTGTTGTGTTTGAGACTGCACCCAAGTACAGAATTCCGGACTCTTTTGTTGACTATGAGGGCTACTCCTTTACTTCTAAGGGATTCTTGCCCACAGTAGTAGATATGATGGTCATCTGAGTTCAATTCTCCCATTCCAGTCCATTTTAGTTCACTGATTCCTAAAATGTTGATATTCATTCTTGCCATCTTCCTGTTTGACCACTTCCAATTTACCTTGATGCATGGACCTAATGAAGGCAATGGCACCCCACTCCGGTACTCTTGCCTGGAAAATCCCATGAACGGAGGAGCCTGGTGGGCTGCAGTCTGTGGGGTCACCAAGAGTCGGACGACTGAGCAACTTCAATTTCACTTCTCACGTTCATGCATTGGAGAAGGAAATGGCAGCCCACTCCAGTGTTCTTGCTTGGAGAATCCCAGGGACGGGGGAGCCTGGTGGGCTGCCGTCTATGGGGTCGCACAGAGTCGGACACGACGGAAGCGACTTAGCAGCATGGACCTAACATTCCAGGTTCCTATGCAATACTAAATACATAAGAAGGGAAGAGAGCCAGGAGTGGTATTCAAAAGGGCCAACTTATAAAATATGGGTTCATTAATTACTTGAGTAATCAAAAATTAATGTAAAGATAATCATCTCTCCATTCTCATCCAATCCCACATCCCTCGAAGTAATCAATCTTAAAAGTCCTCCCATAACTTGCTCTACTTCCATATAAAGACATACAAATATACATGCATACACATTGTTTTCTAGTTTTCTAAAATAGGATCAGACTATGCATAACACTCTGCAGTTTTCTTTTTTCACTTAGTAATATTTCAAAGATACCTTTCCAGGTAATATATAGATATATCTCATGCTTAATAGTTTCACTATAATCCATGTATGAATATATCATTGTTTATTCAAAATTCCCTTTTCTATGAACATTTCAGTTGTTCTGGTGACTTTTTTGCTACCATATCACATAAGTATATGATATATATACATGTATCAATTAAAAGGTTTCCCACGTGGTTCAGTGGTAAAGAATCTACCTACCAATGCAGAAGATGCAAGAGATAAGGACTTGATCCCTGGGTTGAGAAGATCCCCTGGATGTCTGGGAACGCATGTACACCCGTGGTGGATTCATGTCAATGTATGGCAAAACCAATACAGAATTGTAAAGTAAAATAAAAAATAAATAAATAAATAAATAAAAAGAAGATCCCCTGGAGTAGGAAATGGCAACCCACTCCAGTATTCTTGCCTGGAAAATTTCATGAACAGGGATATGGGATGGGCTATAGTCCATGTGCGTCACAAAGAGTTGAACATGACTGAGCAACTGAGCATGTAAGAACTAAGCAAGTTCATCTACTACAACCTCTTGCTTTAGAAGTACAGAAGCTAAGACCCAAAGACATGAACTTATTTGCCCAAATCACACAACAGTAAATAAATGAACTAGAAACTAGAACCCAAGTCACTTGCCTAGTATCCATTCCCCCCTTTACCTAGTAACAGCTCCCTGATTGAGGGGAAGGTAGTGGGTAAAATATTGGGCCCCCCAAAAAAATATCTGTGACCTAATCCCCAGAACTGTGAACATGTTACCTAACGTGGCAAAAGGGCTTTTATGGTGTGATTAAGTTAAGGATTTTGAGATGGGGAGATTAACCTGGATTTATCTGGGCCAGAGTGATAAGATTTCTGGTTTTGAAGGTAGAAGAGGGCCATGAGCCAAGGAATGCAGGCAGCCTCTAGAGGCTGGAAAAGGCAAGAAACAGATTCTCCCCTAGAGCTTCCTGAAGGAATGTAGCCCCGCTGACACCTTGACTTTAGCTCAGTGAGACTCATTTCAGAATCCTGACTCCCAGAACTATAAGATAATGAACTGGTGCTGTTTTAAACCACACTGTGCTAATTTGTTACAGCAGCAAAAGAAACAAATATGGGGAAAGGACCAGCTTCCTCCTACTCTGTAGTTATTTTAATTTCACTAATAAACTCAACATTCAGAAAACTAAGATTATGACATCCAGTCCCATCACTCCATGGAAAATAGATGGGGAAACAATGGAAACAGTGAGAAACTTTATTTTCTTGGGCTCCAAAATCACTGCAGATGGTTACTGCCACCATGAAATTAAAAGACTCTAGCTCCTTGGAAGCAAAGCTGTAACCAAACTAGACAGCCTATTAAAAAGGAGAGACATTACTTTGCCAACAAAAGTCCATCTAGTCAAAGCCATGGTTTTTCCAGTAATCATGTATGGATGTGAGAGTTGGACTACAAAGAAAGCTGAGCATAGAAGAATTGATACTTTTGAAGTGTGGTGTTGGAGAAGACTCTTGAGAGTCCCTTGGAGTGCAAGGAGATCAAACCAGTCAGTCCTCAAGGAAATCAGTCCTGAATATTCATTGGAAGGACTGATGCTGAAGCTGAAACTCCAATAATACTTTGGCCACCATTTATGAAGAACTGACTCCTTGGAAAAGACCCTGATACTGGGCAAGATTGAAGGCAGGAGGAGAAGGGGACAACAGAGAATAAGATGGTCGGATGGCATCACCGACTCGATGGACATGAGTTTGTGCAAGCTCCAGGAGTTGTTGATGGACAAAGAAGCCTGGCGTGCTGCAGTCCATGAGGTCACAAAGAATTGGACTTGACTGACTGAACTGAACTGAATGGATATAACAAAGAAGTCCACAACAAAGAAGAGACACAGAAAATCGCAGTATATACAGAATTTGACTACTTACAATACATTACAATAAATAGGGCATTTTATAAATAATTCAGTATTGGATTAGAATCTTTCCAGGGATGGCTAATTCTAGTTAGCAGAAATATTACAAACCCATTGCTATTAGGATGACAAAAGGCTTTCATTGTTGCTATTGAGTACTTTAAGCTTAATGTTATTAAATCTGAGTTTTCTGTGATTTTACATTGTAATCAATGTTTTTTATGGAAAGCAATTTAAATCTAACAGTGTTTACTCTGATCTTAGTTGAATTTTTATAACAAAGGTGAAACTTTTCTCCATACCTCATTTTTCTTTTTGCAAAAGTATGAATCATTTAGAAGCTTGGTGCTATATTCCTCTTCACCAACTCTTCAGTTTAGATGGGGAATATGGAAAAGTCAGCCAAGGGCATATTATCCAGGCTTGGGTAACCAGCATTTGTCATGCCTCAGGCCAAGGTGACTTGGACCAGCAGGTCGACAATACTGGCCTATGAGAGCCAGACTCAAAGTTTGTACTGAAACTCTTTGTTAAACAGAATTTCTCTTTTCCACTGGATTTTACCTGAAAGCATATAAGCTTGGAACTTCCCAGGGCTCCTATGAGGGGGAAGCCTACCTGAGAACAGAACAGCACAGAGATGACGATGGACAGAACCAAGAGATAGACGTAACAGCTCCCTCCCCAGTGCTGTCTACACACTTGATCAATCTGAGTATGGAGACAATTTCAGTCCGCTTTTCACTGTTTGTAGCCTAAAACAATTCTGCCTAGTTCACCAAATTCTCAGTCTTTTGTCATTATGGTTCTTTCTGAAGAGAATTTTAAGCTATTTTTTAAGGCAACTGACATACTAGAAAATGATACAAAGCCATAGAACTATCTTAAAAGATTAATAATTATTTAATAAAGCATTAACCAAGATGCCAGGGTAGTAAGTTCCTTTCCTTAAGTGTAATAAGGAGCATCACATTGCAGTTAAAAGCAGAATGAATTAAGTTTGACATAGAAAAAAAAGAACTTATGGACTTCATGGTTGTAAGATATGAACATGTTCTAAAATTACAATGTTTTCCAGAAATCATTAAGAGTATTCAAGCCACTTAGGGACAAATACCGGGGGGAACAGTAAGTATCTCTGGCTCTTTTCTCTGACCCTTGGAAAGAAAGTTCATGTTCTAAACCAGCCTGTTGGTTACAGATATAAACCTGATAGAGCAGGAGTAGCCAGTTAGTTTTATAAATAAAGTTTTATTGGAAAATATCCACACCCACTTGCTTTCATATTGTCGATGGCTGCTTTCCCAGTACAAAAGTAGAGTTGAGTAGCTGCCCACAAAGCCAAAAATATTTACTATGAGGACCTTTAGAGAACACTTGCCAACCTTTGAACGAGAGTTGCCTTATTCTGGGTCAGGCTGGGAAATAACGGCTTCATCAGAAGTATGGTTAAAGGTAGGGAAGCAAACTAACTGTCCATCAACAGATGAATGAGTGAAGAAGCTATGATATGTATATACAATGGAATACTATAAAAAAGAATGAAATTTTGCCATTTGCCAAACATGAATGAACCTGGAAGGTATTATGCTTAGTAAAGTAAGTCAGACAAAGAAAGACAAACATATATTATCACTTATATGTTGAACCTTAGAACATGAAACAAACTAATCAATATAACCAAATAGAAAAGAAGAAGAAGAATTAGACCAGTCTACCAGAAGGGTTAGACCTCACATCAAACCAAACACTCCCCGATGCTGGAGTGCCTGTTATGTGCAGGTACTGTGCTAGGTGCTGGGAGTGTAAAGATGAAGAGCATTCAGGCCCTGATGTTTAGGAGCTGAGGAGTCTTCTGCCTCCAAGAAAACACTGATACATAAACAAACGTAGCACAGCATGATATGGGATTTGAGAGATGCATTTAAACAAAGCAACATGCAGAGAATGTTTGGCCAGTGCCTAATACTTCAGTTCAGTTCAGTTGCTCAGTTGTGTCCGATTCTTTGCAACCCCATGAATCGCAGTACGCCAGGCCTCCCTGTCCATCACCAACTCCCAGAGTTCACTCAAACTCACATCCATCGAGTCAACGATGCCATCCAGCCATCTCATCCTCTGTCATCCCCTTCTCCTCCTGCCTTCAATCCCTCCCAGCATCAGAGACTTTTCCAGTGAGTCAACTCTTCGCATGAGGTGGCCAAAGTATTGGAGTTTCAGCTTTAGCATCAGTCCTTCCAAAGAACACCCAGGACTGATCTCCTTTAGGATGGCCTGGTTGGATCTCCTTGCAGTCCAAGGGACTCTCAAGAGTCTTCTCCAACACCACAGTTCAAAAGCATCAATTCTTCGGCGCTCAGCTCTCTTCATAGTCCAACTCTCACATCCATACATGACTACTGGAAAAACCATAGCTTTGACTAGACAGACCTTTGTTGGCAAAGTAATGTCTCTGCTTTTGAATATGCTGTCTAGGTTGGTCATAACTTTCCTTCCAAGGAGCAAGCGTCTTTTAATTTCATGGCTGCAATCACCATCTGCAGTGATTTTGGAGCCCAAAAAAATAAAGTCTGACACTGTTTCCATTGTTTCCCCATCTATTTCCCATAAAATGATGGGACTAGATGCCATGATCTTCGTTTTCTGAATGTTGAGCTTTAAGCCAACTTGTTCACTCTCCTCTTTCACTTTCATCAAGAGGCTTTTTAGCTCCTCCTCACTTTCTGCCATAAGGGTGGTGTCATCTGCATATCTGGCGTTATTGATATTTCTCCCGGCAATCTTGATTCCAGCTTGTGCTTCTTCCAGTCCAGCGTTTCTCATGATGTACTCTGCATAGAAGTTAAATAAGCAGGGTGAGAATATACAGCTTTGACATACTCCTTTTCCTATTTGGAACCAGTCTGTTGTTCCATGTCCAGTTCTAACTGTTGCTTCCTGACCTGCATACAGGTTTCTCAAGAGGCAGGTCAGGTGGTCTGGCATTCCCATCTCTTTCAGAATTTTCCACAGTTTATTGTAATCCACACAGTCAAAGGCTTTTTCATAGTCAATAAAGCAGAAATAGATGTTTTTCTGGAACTCTCTTGCTTTTTCCATGATCCAGTGGATGTTGGCAAATTGATTTCTGGTTCCTCTGCCTTTTCTAAAACCAGCTTGAACATCTGGAATTTCACGGTTCACATATTGGTAAAGCCTGGCTTGGAGAATTTTGAGCATTACTTTACTATGTGAGATGAGTGCAATTGTGCAGTAGTTTGTAAGCAATTAATAGATGGTAGCTCTTTTTGTTGTTCAGTTGCTAAGCCATGTCTGACTCTTTGTGAACCCATGGACTATAGCATATCAGGCTTTCCTGTCCTTTACTATCTCCTGGAGTTTGCTCAGACTCATGTCCATTGAATCAGTGATGCCAATGGACTCTGCCAGCTCTATGGTAAGGGCTAGTGGCAACCTCCTCCAGGAGCACTTGTGCCAACATGCCACACCTCCCAGGACTGCTGCTGCCAGTGCCCCCTGTCCCCACAGCAGGCCACTGCTGACCCATGTCTCTGCAGGAGACCCTCAAACACTCCCAGACAGAAGCTGAGCACACATCCTTCTACTCTGCCATCAGCGGAAAACTGAATGAAAGATTTACCTCGCATGGCCCTGCCCACGAGAGCAAGACCCAGCTTTCCTCACAGCCAGTTGCTCCCATCACCAGTAGCTCTTAACTTTTAACAATTTTTACTGTAACTCCCCAAATGCTCTGAGAGCTACCTAACCCTAACAAAGGTCAGAGGGGTTTCTCCAGTTTAGTCTCTGAAGTAACAGAGCAAGCAGGAACAGCATGACTCCAGGTGTGGATAATTCGCCTGTGAGTATGAAAAATACCTATTTTGTCAGAATGTAGTGAGTAATCTGAAAGTCTTAGGCTTAGCAATTGCAGAAGGGAAGACTCTGTTAAAGCATCTGAGACTCAACCATGAAGGATTCCTTGTGTTTCGAACATACAAAGAGCAAAAGGATGAAGAGAGAGAGAGGCTCAAGAAAGAGTTTGTTTTAGGATAAAGAAACACTAAAAGGCTTGTAGGCACAGAGAAGGGAAGGAAAAGGAGACAAAAACACAGGCCTTGAGAAGTAGGTGTCTTCTTGTGCTGTGCTAAATCGCTTCAGTCATGTCTGGCTCTTGGCAACCCCACGGACTGTAGCCCATCAGGCTCCTTTGTCCAGGGGATTCTCCAGACAAGAATACTGGAGTGGGTTGCCATTACCTTCTCCAGGGGATCTTCTGGACCCAGGGATTGAACCCGCTTCCCCTTATGTCTCCTGCATTGGCAGGCAGGTTCTTTACCACTAGTGCCAGCTGGGAAGCCCAGGTGTCTTGCTGCTGCTGCTAAGTTGTTTCAGTCGTGTCCAACTCTGTGTGACCCCATGGACTGCAGCCCACCAGGCTCTCCCATCCCTGGGATTCTCCAGGCAAGAACACTGGAGTGGGTTGCCATTTCCTTCTCCAATGCATGAAAGTGAAAAGTGAAAGTGAAGTCGCTCAGTCATGTCCGACTCTTTGAGACCCCATGGACTGCAGCCTACCAGGCTCCTCCATCCATGGGATTCTCCAGGCACAAGTACTGGAGTGGGGTGCCATTGCTTTCTCCAATGTGTCTTCCTAGGAGAAAGAAAAGAAGGTGTTGCTTCAAAATCTGACCCCATATGCTGCAGGTAAGGAGAGACCAAAGGAAGAGACTGGTCACTCACTCCAGATGGGTAGGTGTCAGGTTCAATAAGCATGGAACTTATGTACAAGGCTGGTCCTGGGAGCTGTAAGATGAGCAGATCTACACACTGGTCAGCAGGATCTTAAAATGTATATAATGGCTTTAATGGGGTTCAGTCCTGTGTTCAGAAAACTAAGATCATGGCATCTGGTCCCATCACTTCATGGCAAATAGATGGGGAAACAGTTGAAACAGGGGCTGACTTTATTTTGGGGGGCTCCAAAATCACTGCAGATGGTGATTGCAGCCATGAAATTAAGACGCTTACTCCTTGGAAGGAAAGTTATGACCAACCTAGACAGCATATTAAAAAGCAGAGACATTACTTTGCCAACAAAGGTCCATCTAGTCAAGGCTATGGACTTTTTCCAGTAGTCGTATGGATGTGAGAGTTGGACTATAAAGAAAGCTGAGCACCAAAAAATTGATGTTTTTGAACTGTGGTGTTGGAGAAGACTCTTGAGAGTCCCTTGGACTGCAAGGAGATCCAACCAGTCCATCCTAAAGGAGATCAGTCCTGGGTGTTCATTGGAAGGACTGGTGTTGAAGCTGAAACTCCAATATTTTAGCCACCTGATGTGAAGAGCTGACTCATTTGAAAAGACCCTGATGCTGGGAGGGATTGAGGGCAGGAAGAAAAGGGGACAACAGAGGATGAGATGGTTGGATGGCATCACTGACTCGATGGACATGGGTTTGGGTGGACTCCAGGTCTTGGTGATGAATAGGGAGGCCTGGCGTGCTGCGGTTCATGGGGTCTCAAAGAGTCGGACACGACTGAGCGACTAAACTGAATTGAACTGAGTCCTGTATAAGGACTGTCCAGATGGTCTCAGCCATGCATCGCCATCTCAAGGCCCTGTCCTTGGGGCAGCTCTTAGTGCAGGTAAGGCAAGCAGACACCGGCACCAAGGACAGGGGATGGGGGAGGGGCCTCTGGCTGCCCGGGTCCAGCACGAAGGTCAACCAGCAGTCACGTCCTCTCTGTGACCTCCTCCAACACTCCACATCTCAGACAGGCTCTTAAAACCTTACCCAGATCCTTCAGTATTAGCATTAGAGGCCCCTCCTCTAGTGGATCTCTGACTATCCTGGAGGTAGATCCTACAGCAGCAATAGAGGAACATGCAAGAGAAAACACAGATCAAGATAATGATTTTCAAATAAGTAATTTTTTCCACCAAGAGCTCCATGATCTGAACCACTGATCACTTAGTCCACTGGCCTGGGGGTCAGATCAACTAGGATGTTCACTTGTGTCTGCGTGTGATTTTACAAAAATGATATATTAGCAGACTCATCAGCTATGAACACACAGCACTTCATCTGGATGATGGCACAGGTGAGGCAGTCATAGTGTCCAAGGCCATCCTTTTTTTTTTAATAGTTATTTTTTATTTGGCCGCACCAGGTCTCAGTTGCAGCATGCAGAATCTTCAGTTCTTGTTGCAGCACGCTGGATCTTTTTAGTTGCAGCATGCATGATTTAGTTCCCTGACCAGAGATCGAACCCAAGCCCCATGCATTGGGAGCATGGAATCTTAGCCACTGGACCACTAGGGAAGTCCCAAGGCCATCCTATTTTAAAGGACAGCTTTTCTCATTAGAGGCATTTCAGTGTTGCCTAAGAACAGACTTTGACAGCCATCACTAAAGACTTGGTGAATTTCGTAAGAGCTTCTATGTGTGCCATCATGTCCTCCAGGCCAGTGGAGCAGCCAAATGATGGAACCAGTGGAACAGAGACCACCTGGCCTTGAGGAGAGGGGGGCTGGAGGCATTAGGAATTTGATCGGATTGTACAGATCATACATGTTGGCCAGGGGAAGCAGCACTGTCTGACATGAGATGAACAGGGTTGGGGGGCGGGTGCAGAGTTAGGGTTCAAACCAAATCTTTCCCAACTCTAGTGTTAATGACCATTTCCCATAGTGGTTAGCAATCATCTCAGGCTTCTGACAGTTTAACTGAAAACATGGCCTTCTCTCTTCAGCCACTTGCCAGCGTTTGACACTATCCTCCACCTTCCTCCCTGGCTCCAGCACACTTTTCTAGTCTTCTTGCAGCCACTGCCCCGCCTGGCCACTCGCTTTACATGCCCTGTACCTGATCTTCCTTTGCTTGGCCACACCTCTGCACATGCTCCTCTTCTGGCCCAGTCCTGTTAACACAAATCCTTGTGAATTTCTTGCTGAGTTCAAATGAAATACTAACCTAAAGAAAATTTACAATATATCATCATGACAAGAAAAGAGACAACATCCTGGTTTATAAGTGTTACCATTTTAAAGATTATTTAAGATTAGCCACTAAATAAAAAAATTGTAATGCCTAAAACCTAACAGTTCTCTCATTGGTGAAGCACATTTGATAGAAGTTTTCTCAATTTAGCAATTCTAAAAATTTACAAGTTGTGAAACTAAAGGAAACTTTTCTTAAATATCAATTCAGTTCAGTTTAGTCGCTCAGTCGTGTCCAACTCTCTGTGATCCCATGAACTGCAGCACGCCAGGCTTCCCTGTCCATCACCAACTCCCAGAGCCCACCAAAACCCATGTCCATTGAGTCAGTGATGCCATCCAACCATCTCATCCTCTGTCATCCCCTTCTCCTCCTGCCTTCAATCTTTCCCAGCATCAGGGTCTTTTCAAATGAGTCAGCCCTTCGCATCAGATGGCCAAAATATTGGAGTTTCAGCTTCAACATCAGTCCTTCCAATGAACACCCAGGACTGATCTCCTTTAGGATGGACTGGTTGGATCTCCTTGCAGTCCAAGGGACTCTCAAGAGTCTTCTCCAACACCACAGTTCAAAAACATCAATTCTTTGGCACTCAGCTTTCTTCACAGTCCAACTCTCACATCCATACATGACTACTGGAAAAATCATAGCCTTGACTAGACGGACCTTTGATGGCAAAGTAATGTCTCTGCTTTTTAATATGCTGTCTAGGTTGGTCATAACTTTCCTTCCAAGGAGTAAGAGTCCTTTTAATTTCATGGCTGCAGTCACCATCTGCAGTGATTTTGGAGCCCCCAAAAATAAAGTCTGACACTGTTTCCACTGTTTTCCAACCTATTTCCCATCAAATGATGGGACCAAATGCCATGATCTTAGTTTTCTGAATGTTGAGCTTTAAGTCAACTTTTTCACTCTCCTCTTTCACTTTCATCAAGAGGCTTTTGAGTTCCTCTTCACTTTCTGCCATAAGGGTGGGGTCATCTGCATATCTGAGGTTAGTGATACTTCTCCCATCAATCTTGATTCTAGCTTGTGCTTCTTCTAGCCCAGCGTTTCTCATGATGTACTCTGCATAGAAGTTAAATAAGCAAGGTGACAATATACAGCCTTGACGTACTCCTTTTCCTATTTGGAACCAGTCTGTTGTTCCATGTCCAGTTCTAACTGTTGCTTCCTCACCTGCATACAAGTTTCTCAATAGTCAAAGATAAATTTCAGTTAATGACATTAGAGGGCAGAGGGGATTACCTTTCTATTCCAGTAAAAACATAAGAAAATGGCATCATATGAAAAAGAGATCAGAGAAAAAGCAGCCAAAAACTGTACCGGGAGAAGTGTTACATAGAGGTATGCCCAGGAACTATTAACTTTCTGGACATTTTCAGTTTGTAGCATTTGTCATCTTTTTAAAATTTTTGATCTGTTGTAATTTGTTCTCATTCTAAATAGTCTCTTTTGTAATTTTGAATTTTTCTTAAAGTCCCCCAAATTGCATAAGTTTTAGACCACAAAACTGAATCACCCCAGCTAAGCTGAGATGGTATATTAGTTTTGTACAGGCAAATTACCACACACTTCGAGGCTTAAATGACACAGATTTACAGCCCTTCCTCCATATTCAAAGCCAGTAATGACAGTCAAGTCCTCTCACATCGCATCACTCTGACCTTCAGTAGTCACAGCATCCTGTTACCCTCCCGCCTCACTCTTCCATATTTAAGGAACTTTGTGACTCCATTGGGCCAACCTGGATAATCCAGGATGTCTCTCTATTTTAAGGTCAGTTGATTAACAACTGTAATTCCATCTGCCATCTTAATTCCCTGTTGCTATTATATAAGCAACATATTTACAAGTTCCTGGACTCAGGACATGGACACCTTTGGGACTTATTCTGCCTTCCACAGAGGGTTGTTAGTCTGGACTATTGTGCCCCAGACTTCTCCACACCCAACCCCAGAGGCCAAAGCTATCAACAGAAAAGAAAATAAGAATAAACCCCAGGAGGTGGGCAAGGTGTGTAATGAAGAGAGGGAGAAGGAGAGAGGGAGAGAAAGAGGAAGCATTCACAAGCCCTGGTCACACCGAGTCCCTGACTCCACCCACTATTCTTCCTTGTCCTTCCACTTGAGCAAGTTTGAGTTCAGTTTCTGTCACTTGCCACCAGCAGAACCCTGATTAATAGTGCAGTCATTTATTGAGTCTACTATATGGAAAGCACTGTGAAAAACTTCCCACACACTTGCATTTTTTTTAATCCTCATAACCATTCTGCCAAAAAATATTAGTTTTTGCATTTTAAAAATGAATAAGCTAAGGCTCTATGAGGGGAAATACCTTACCCTAGGTCATCCACCAAGGCTCAAACCTAAGTCTGTCAAAAGATTTAAACAGACTTTATAGATGGGATTTGGGGCTTCTCTTTTGTGGGTCTTTTCCTTCTGGAATTTCCCCCCTAACTTTCTGTCCTGTGGTTCTTCAGCCAGAAAGAATAGAGGTTTTCTGTTGGAGTTCTAGCTGTTTGTAACTAGGGCCTGACTCAGGCTAGATTCCAGAAAACAGAAATCTCAGACAGTGCTATTCATTTTTTCAGAGCCAACTTCCATCCAGGTTTTTCTGGATGGTCTCTTCAGTGCCCCTCTGTGTATCAGTCACTCAGTCGTGTCCAATTCTTTGTGATCCTATGGACCATAACCCATCAAGTTCTTCTGCCCATAGGATTCTCCAGGCAAGAATACTGGATGGGTTGCCATTCCCTTCTCCAGAGGATCTTCCCAACCCAGGGATTGTACCCACATCTCCTGAATTGCAGACATTCTTTACCACCCAAGCCACCAGGGAAGCCCTACTCTTTCACCTTCCAAATCTGTATGACTACCTGCCTTCAAGACATTGCTATTTGAATGTCTCAAATCCAGTCATTCTTATTCCCAGAATACACTGTTCCTTCTGAATTTATTGTAGTGGATGACACAACCATCTAAACCAAACACAGGGCAGGCATCCTGGACTTCTTCACTCCCTTACCTACCAAATCCTATTGATTCTCTCTCCTTAACATTTCAGTTTCATTCCTATTGAATTGCCTGAGTTCAATTCCTTTCCATTTTTTGCCAAAATGCAACATTTCAAACTCACTCCCTACTCCTCAGTCTACCCACTTCTCATCTTTTTACACTGTGGCCAAAGTGAATGTTCTGAAATATGCATACCTGCTCATATGACTCCCCAGTTTAAAACTTTTCAGCAGTTTGTTGCCTCCAAGAAAACCTGCCAGATGTTTATTTGAATAGTCAAGATCTCTGCCTGCCTCTTTAGCTATTCCTCCACACAGTCCTCCAATACCATCCACACACTAGCCCCGTTGTTGAAACATCCTTTCCTCCACCATCCAACTAACACCTAATTATTCTGCAAGAAAGGATCAGAATTTTACCTCTGCAGAGAATTTTCTGACATGCCTTTATACTTGTCACAGCACTTAACGACGCTGCCTTGTTTTTAACTTTGCTGTTTCCTCTCTAGGAGAAGAGCTTCGTGAAGGATGAGACTCCCTTTTCAATATCCGTGTTCCCAGAGCCCAGGATAATGGCTGATACATATTAGACTCTCCATAAATATTTGAACAAATAAATGAAATAAAATGTTTTAAAAATGGAAGGGTGGTCATATTGTAAATATACTCTGTGGATGCGGCTATCCTAGAATTTTCCCTATCTAGATAAAAATTTTAGTTCTTCCAAACTTTTAACACTTCGGTAACCTCCACTAAAAAACAAACAAAAAAAATCTCTCCAGTGTCCTCACATGGCATTCAACCTTAAAGCAAGTATAAAATTCTTGGTTCTTTCCACTACACTAACCTTCAGTGTGACTGAGTGAGTGATCCGAAAGTCTTTTTAATAATTTGGGTATTATAAGGAACTCAATACACCTAAGGCATATTATCAGAACTGCTGAATTTGTTAATAATAACTGGGGAGAAGCACCCACATTTTCCATTTATGTAAGAGTTCCCTGAAAATAAATGTGGTCACCTTTGCTCTTTTGGTTACAATATGTGCACCTACAAAACCACAGGGTAAAAAAACATTTATTTTAGAACAGGTATAACAAGATAAAATAATTAAACTCAATTAAAGGAAAATTTTAAATACACCGGACGTTCATAATATGAAATAATGTCCGGTCTCAAAAGAAATACAGACCCATAACAGGGTGAAATAACAAAGATTTGAATCAAAGGCAAGAGGTAATTTGAGAATATCAAGTACAAAACTCACCTCTCTCATCAGAGAAAACTAGCTGCAACGATCAACTTTTCTTGGCAACAGGAAAGTAAGAAACCCTGGAGTATAGCAAATTGGTCAGCATCTTAATGCTAGTAAGAAACTATTCTGTAAAGAATATTATCATTTCAACCTGTATCAACATGAAATGGGACATAAAAGTGGAATACAAGAATTTGTTTGACACTTGTAAGATAATTTAGAGTGGAAGAAAACTCTTATCAATCCAGAGAAGTAGCAACCTAAACCCAAATTAGGCTCAAAAGTAAAAAATAAGGCATGCAGTGTTTTCCATAAGCTGCTTTGCAGTACTATGCCTCTTGAGGGCACCAAAGATTTTTAAATACTTTCACCATGTTTTCTGATGAAATAAAAAATTCTCAAATTTTTTCAATGAACATTTACTGAACACTGTTAATATGTTTTATGGACAAGGAGCCATAATAAAGATGCAAAAATAAACAAAACATGATCACTTCCTCGGTGACTGAGCTCAAGGTCTGGTGGGAGTGGCCTTAGCACTTTTATTAAGATAATGGAGAATGTAATTTGTTGAACTAACTACTGGCATTAGGTATAAGCATATCTAATCTAGCCTTGACAGGGGTTCTCTAAGTAGGGGCCAGACTCTTGAGGCTATGAGTCCCTTTTCAGGTTGGGAAAAGTCAGAACTACTTTCACTATAACACTAACATGTTTTTGCTTCTGTAACTTTCATCTTTCCGTGCATGTACAGTAGAGTTTCCCAGAGGCTAAGTGACACATGATAGTGTTATTGTTCTGCTAACTAATGGAATGTGTATTTCCATATTGTAATTTTTTTTTTTTTTAGAAATTTCTAAGGCATAACTGGTTTAGGGTATGAATTCCTGTATTTTCAAAGATGAATTTTGTCCTCTGTTGTCCTACAGGGCTCTTGCTAGCTATCTTCAGTTATACTTGCTATGTTTTCTGCTAATTCATTATCCAAGAAATCATGATTCTGAAGCCCACAAGATGTTCTTGTAACTCTGTGGAAACAACACTACTGAGTATAATTTGATATTTTGATATTCTTTAATACTGAATATAAAATTCAATATTTTAAAATTCTTGAAACTGTTTTAGAGTTTTACATAAAATATTAGGGTAGCTTAATATTTTATATGAAAATTAACTATATATTTTTCTTATGTTTTAGAATAGATGCCTTAAAATAGGGAGATTGAAAGACTGTTTTTTTCAATGCACACTTGTGCCATCTACGTTTAAAGACATTAAAAAAGATGAAATCAACACCCATGGAAGGGTCCTATCTCATGGAAGGGAGAAGCATCTACATCTACTCCAAAGAAACTGGGCAAAACTATAAGCAAACAAAAGTACGATTAAAACTATCTTCCCCTTGGCTTTACAGATGTTTATAACTTGCCTTATTGTGCCTTCTCCTGTATAGGAGAATATTTTCATATAGTTTTTCACATAGTTTTATAGTGCAACTTAAGTTGCAACATCATTTTGAAACCAGAGTTTAAAGAAAGTATATAAAGAGTTTAAAGAGGAAAAAAAGGGCTTGAGGACCACTGAGTTGTGTGCCGCCCCTCAAGTTCATGTCTACAATGAAAGTGAGAATGTCATTTTATGGAGGCAGGGTCTTTCAGATGTAATCAACTAAGATGAATCATAATAGCTTAAGCCTTAATCTAATCACTGATGTCCTAAAAGAAGACAGACGTACTAGATACACAGAGGGAAAAGAACCATGTGAAGATGGAAACAGAGATTTTGTGTTACTTTTTGTTACTGCCACAAAGCAAGGAATGCCAAGCATTGTCAGAAAACACTGGAAGCTAGAAACAAGGAATCCTCCCCTAGAAACTTCAGGAAGGGGATGGCCCCGCCCACACCTGAATTTCAGGCTTCTCGTCTCCAGAACTGAGAGACAATAAATTCTTGTTATTAAAAGCCACCTAATTCGTGGTACTTTGTTATAGCAGCCCTATTATTTTCAACATGGACATGATGAGCACTTTAAAAGCCAAAATAGTTTTAGGCATTTCCAAACTGGAAATGAAAAGGTCATCAAAGCATCTTACAGGCTTTTGTATTCCACTAACTAGGGAAACCCACACATTAGCTGAGAGGCATTTAATTTCAAGCCCTGATAGAACAGATCACTATGGAATGCCTGAAAATTCAGTAAAGAAATCACAAAAGTGCCATTTTCCAATGATATGGTAATTTGTTGAATTAAAATTTTATCTGCAAACATGGAGACTGAACTAATAGCTTATCTTTAAAATTGTACTTGCCATGTAAATGACTGAATTTGGGATTTATTGTTTTGCTTATATTCACCTGGTATCAATATCAATTAATTACCAAAGAATATCTTCTTCTTTTATGTAAATGCTTGCCAACAAACAAGTTATTCAGTGCTTAAACAGTCAAAGCACTGAATAATTTCTTTAAAACATATAGTTCATACTGGAACAATTGTGTTGAATGTGTACACCAATGGTACTTAGCATGAATCGAGGTGGAGGCACCAAAAATTAGTAATCATTGTATCTTTTCACTCCCAGGTACTAACAGTAAAGGAAAACAAAACAAAATGAAACACCAGCTTCATTTTAAAATGTTCTGCATAAAACAAAAAGTTATGTTTACCGGATTTCAATTCTTGAATATATGTCTTTTTAATATTCTGTGTGGTGCAAAGGGACACACACCTAAGGCTAAATATTCCAGGTCATGTTAGTCATATGGGGCTACTAGAAAGCATGAGGCAAATGAATTACACAGAACATCCAAGGGAGAAGCAGCTGAATTTTTTATGACCTTGTAATGAGTCACAATGAAAAATGACAATTTAAAAAGCATGAGTTAACAAATTTCCCCTACATGAGACCATACAATCTAAGTCAAAGGGCCATTTCAGTTATCTAGGTCAAGATTTTCCCAAATACAAAAAGCCCTTAATAATATCAAAATTGGTCACCCAGCTCCTGCTTGACTACTGTCACCGCTCATACCCTCTCAAGGAAACCACTTTGTAAGAACTCTAGTAGGAAGATTTTTCATTCAGTGAGCTAAAACCTCCATCCCTCATCCAACATTCTTGGACTGGCCCTTAAGGTAGCTTGACCTAGTAGAAAGCACAGTGAATTAGGAAATTAGACGGCCTCATTCGTAATTTCCAGTGTACCCACGTGCTAGGAGGGTGACTTTAGGCAAATTAGTAATCTCCTTGGATTTCAGTTTGTAAAAATGAGTACTTAGTCTTTTCAACTACACTCCAGCAACTGGTGTAAGGACCAGTAAAGAACATGTTTAAAACAACTTGCTAAACAGAAAAATAATGTTTACTGATATGACACATTTATTTAGAAAAATACTTGCTAGATTTCTCTTCAATAAGCTACATAGAAGAAAAGCAATAGCAAAAGCTAATATTGCTGGTTGTTGACTACCTGCCAAGCTCTTAAAAGGGCTTTACATGTTTGAGAGGTTTTGTTAGTCTTCCCCCAAATTTTATAAGACAGTTACAAATAGTATCCAATTTTTTACCTAAGGAAACTGAGGTACACACAAGTTATGTAACTGAACCAACATCACACAAAAACTATCTAATTAATCCCTCTTTTTCTAAGAGTTCTGCAAACTCTTAAAACCACTCTTCTTACTTGCTCTCTACTTGCCTCATCTTTGGGGGACCTGTGCACACACATTTATCTTTTGCTCAAAATAGCCTGGAGTCTAAGTAATTGATAGATGGACCTTCTGAGACCCAAGAATGCCGGTGCTAATTAGATTCAACAAGATGAATGAATGCCTGTGAAGAGTCACCCAGCCTGCATTTAGAGATATGATAGGAAAATCTAACCTCTCTTCATAATTATCTCCATGTCAAAAATAACAGCTTGGAAATTTGCCAAAGTTAGCAACTGCAATTTCAGCAAAACTCCTGTCTACCAAATCAGTAGCTAAAATTCAAGGCAAACAACAAGTAATACTCTAGGAATTTTTTTATTAACATTACATCTTATAAAATATGTGATTTTTATTTTTTTTGACAAGCACACTGGAACTGGACCGTCCAAATGACTATTATTTCAGAGTAATCACATTGGTAGGCTGTACACTTCCGAAGACTCAGGAGAAGAGCTGGGCACACCGAAGTTGCTTAGATGTGCAAATTATTTTGGTGATATTGCCATTACTTAGACCATTTTTGGAATTCTTTTGGTACTGTCCTCCAAAGTCAAGACAAGTATTTATTTAAAATAATCTTTGATAGGAGCACTTCTTGGCCTTAGAGGATACTGCTTAGCACGTTGTGAATTTCTTCCTCTCAACTGTGAAATAAACCACAGAAAATTACATACAACATATGAAGAATTTGAACAAGCTTTAAGTGTAAATTCAATTTATTTTTGGAAATAACAAAAATACCTATTCAAAGAGATTTTTTTAAAACAAACTTTCAGATACTAAGAATGTATCTAGGTAAGATGTACAAAGAATCAGACTTATCTTCCCTGGTCTTAAAAATACAGATATTTAGGTAAAAAGAGCATGTCTCTCGAGGAAGGACAGCATCTTTATATGCTGAGTCTCTTCATTCACTAATCCTACATTTTGTTTATGGTAATTGTCAAATAGTTTTCAACTATTTGCTTTTTAGTATGAGTTACTTTGGACTACAAGGAGCTGACTATGGCTCAGATCATGAACTCCTATTGCCAAATTCAGACTTAAACTGAAGAAAGTAGGGAAAACCACTAGACCATTCAGGTATGACCTAAATCAAATCCCTAAGGATTATACAGTGAAAGTGAGAAATAGATTTAAGGGACTAGATCTGAAGGACAGCATGCCTGATGAACTATGGACGGAAGTTCCTGACATTGTACAGGAGACAGGATCAAGACCAAGAAATGCAAAAAATCAAAATGGCTGTCTGAGGAGGCCTTACAAATAGCTGTGAAAAGAGAAGCAAAAAGCAAAGGAGAAAAGGAAAGATATGCCCATTTGAATGCAGAGTTCCAAAGAATAGCAAGGAGAGATAAGAAAGCCTTCCTCAGCGATCAATGCAAAGAAACAGAAGAAAACAATAGAATAGGAAAGACTAGAGATCTCTCCAAGAAAATTAAAGATACCAAAGGAACATTTCATGCAAAGATGGGCTCGTTAAAGGACAGAAATGGTATGGACCTAACAGAGGCAGAAGATATTAAGAAGTGGTAGCAAGAATACACAGAAGGACTGTATGAAAAACATCTTCACGACCCAGATAATCATGATGCTGTAATCACTCACCTAGAGCCAGACATCCTGGAATGCAAGTCAAGTGGATCTTAGGAAGCATCACTACAAACAAAGCTAGTGGAGGTGATGGAATTCCAGTCGAACTATTTCAAATCCTAAAAGATGATTCTGTGAAAGTGCTGTACTCAATATGCCAGAAAATTTGGAAAACTCAGCAGTGGCCACAGGACTGGAAAAGGTCAGTTCTCATTTCAATCCCAAAGAAAAGCAGTGCCAAAGAATGCTCAAACTACCACACAATTGCACTCATCTCACACTCTAGTAAAGTAGTGCTCAAAATTCTCCAAGCCAGGCTTTAACAATACATGAACTGTGAACTTCCAGATGTTTAAGCTGGTTTTAGAAAAAACAGAGGAGCCAGAGATCAAATTGCCAACATTGGTTGGATCATCAAAAAAGCAAGAGAGTTCCAGAAAAACATCTATTTCTGTTTTATTGACTATACCAAAGCCTTTGAGTGTGTGGATCACAATAAACTATGGAAAATTTTGAAAAAGATGTGAATACCAGACTACCTGACCTGCCTCTTGAGAAATGTGATGCAGGTTAAGAAGCTACTGTTAGAACTGGACATGGAACAACACACTGGTTCCAAATAGGAAAGGGAGTACATCAAGGCTGTATATTGTCACCGTGCTTATTTAACTTATATGCAGAGTATATCATGATAAACGCTGGGCTGGACGAAGCACAAGCTGGAATCAAGACTGCCAGGAGAAATATCAATAACCTCATATATACAGATGACCCCACCCTTATGGCAGAAAGTGAAGAAGAACTAAAGAGCCTCTTGATGAAAGAGGAGAGTGAAAAAGTTGGCTTAAATCTCAACATTCAGAAAACTAAGATCATGGCATCTGGTCCCATCACTTCATGGGAAATAGATGGGGAAACAGGGAAACAGTGTCAGACTTTGTTTTAGGGGGGCTCCAAAATCACTGCAGATGGTGACTGCAGCCATGAAATTAAAAGACGCTTGCTCCTTGGAAGGAAAAGTTATGACCAACCTAGACAGCATATTAAAAAGCAGAGACATTACTTTGCCAACAAAGGTCTGTCTAGTCAAGGCTAATGGATTTTCCAGTAGTCATGTATGGATGTGAGAGTTGGACTATAAAGAAAGCTGAGTGCCGAAGAATTGATGCTTTTGAACCGTGGTGTTGGAGAAGACTCTTGAGAGTCCCTTGGACTGCAAGGAGATCCAACCAGTCCATTCTCAAGGAAATCAGTCCTGAATATTCATTGGAAGGACCGATGTTGAAGCTGAAACTCCAATACTTTGGCCACCTGATGCGAAGAACTGACTCATTTGAAAAGACCCTGATGCCGGGAGGGATTGGGGGCAGGAGGAGAAGGACGACAGAGGATGAGATGGTTGGATGGCATCACCGACTCAATGGACATGAGTTTGAGTAAATTCTGGGAGTTGGTGATGGACAGGGAAGCCTGGTGTGCTGCAGTCCATGGGGTTGCAAAGTCAGACATGACTCAGTGATTGAACTGAACTGACAAAGGAGAGGGGTTTACTTATTGAGAAAAATCATTCATTAGAACCTCATTTTTGTGGGGTCATTACCTGCTGCTGCTGCTGCTAATTTACCTAACATGGTATTATTGATGGGCTGCTTTGGGGAACTTTTGTGCAGATCAGACCCTTGTTCAACCTTTCCCCCAACATGCCAGTTTTAGTTTGCCTCTTCTATTGCTAACATGTACCCCTCAACCTAGATGACTTTATGTACTCAAACCTGCATGACACATTGGCAAGTTTTCCCTCCTACCTGTCCCTGAGTGTTAAGAAAGCATACATATGAACCTTGACGTAAAAAGACTTAAAGTTCAAACTTACACTGAACCCTGTAAGGTTTCCTGAACTCAGTATGGGCCAATTCCCATAATTCGCCTAAAATTCCCTTCTGTCCTCTGTGTGCCTTATAAATTTTTATTCATTAAAACCAAGCTAAGACATCTTCTGAAAAGCCTCCCCTGAGACCTCTTACCCTACCCCTAACTCTACACACTGCAGATATTTTGAAAACTCATTTACATTAATTTATCCTACAAAGCCATGATCAATTTCAGCACAGGGTTTATCTTTATTCTTTGTACTTTCAGCAAGGGGCCTGGCCTAGCAGGCTCTCCTTTTACTGACTTTTCTATTTGTTTTAACTTGAGAAGTTCCAGATATGAGTATTTACTGCTAAATAAGTCACTGATCAAATTTAAATGTAAGCTAACAAGAGTTTATATCTCCACATTTTTTCATTCTCCATTTTAGATCAAATCCCTTCTTATCTAGGTTGGATGACAGAGTATTTAAACCTGGAGCCAGTTAGAGACCGTTTAGTCCTGTCCCTTGTGAGTTAGGGCTGGGTTCAGTCATTGCTGCAGGAACTTTCTCCTTACTCTTTCCTATGGATTTAGACCCCATGTGGTATCTGTGTGGTGGCCTAACTGCACTGTTTTGCAGCTTTACTAGCTGAGGACGCTGTTTCCTATCATGAGTTTCTGGGTTCAGATTCAACACACTAGTTTTACCTTTTTCCCTGTTAGAGACCTGAGATCCTTCCCTCACTCCAACTCAAGGAATAATTTTGTACTGTCCTCTTCTCTGTGCCAAACTGCCGGTCTGAACATGCACTACTGAGATTATCTATTATCTGGGCAGTCATCTAAGCAGCCACCATACTTCAAATGAAGGGACCAAAAATCTAATGGGAATCTGATGTGTTAGAATAGTAACTTCCAGTACCAAAGAGTTGCTTCTCTCATGTTTAACAGATAAACTATTCTTTACCATAAACTGTGCCGCTTCAGAGAAAAATTCTAATTTCTACCAAAGGCTTTGCCTAAAGCTTTTCCTTTAAAATAAATGGTTCATATTACTGTTGACAAAATAAAAAATGAAAAAAAAATTCCTTTTTATGTTTATAAACACATGAAGTCCAGAATGCTGGCAGAGTAACAGAAGTCAGGAAAGAAATTACTGCGCTTTTAGGGGAGAAAAGTTTGTATTTCTAAAACTCTCCATGTGTTACTAAAGTTTTCCCATTTTCTCAGTAGTCCCTACTTATATGGTGTTGATAAATCTCCATTTCTTTTGATGTGATTCAGGATGCAATGTATTTTATCCTGTGTAGATACATTACTACAATCATCTTTACAAAAACAGGAAAAATATTTTTAACAAGACAAAAAATCATCCAGGTAATGGTGCAAAGATCAAATACCACAATCCAACTTTTACTCATTTCCAAAGGTCTGGTCCTTAAGACTGAGAAGTTGTTGTGCAGTCACTAAGTTACATCCGACTCTTTGTGACCCCAAGGACTGCTGCACGCCAGATGGATTCCTTGTCCTTCACTGTCTCCTGGAGTTTGCTCAAACTTGTATCCATTGAGTCAGTGATGCCATCCAACCATCCCATCCTGTCACCTCCTTCTCCTCCTGCCCTAAATCTAGCAAACTACTGCCCTTAGATAGCTAGTTTTATTGGAACACAGGACACATCCATTCATTCAGGTATTTTCTGACTGCTTTCATGCTATAATGGCAAATTTGAGTAGTTGCAACAGACCATATGGGGCTTCCCTGGTGGCTCAGATGGTAAAGAATCCACTTACAATGTAGGAGACACAGAATGAATCTCTGGGTCAAGAAGATCCCCTGGAGAAGCGAATGGCTACCCACTCCGATATTCTTCCCTGGAGAATTCCATGGACAGAGGAGTCTGGCAGGCTACAGTCCATGGGATCACAGAGTCGGACAGGACTGAGCGACTTAACACTTTTTCAACAGATTATATGGCCTAAAATATTTACCATCTGCTGTTTTATAGAAAGTCTTAAAAAAAAAATTCCCCAGAAGGAAATTATAGACATCTTAACGGCATGAAGCCTTTATATCTCTATTTGGGCATAAAGACGGGTCCTATATGCCTTACTTCTCAGTACACAGGTCTTATCTATTCTGCCAAATGACTCTCTGCTCATTTCACAGCTCACTTCACCAAACATATCAGGGCCATTGTCACGACATTTAAGCTCAATTTTGAGGAGAAAGTACTAATTCCAAATAAAATACTTTTTCACCTCACCAAATCAGCTTCTTATAAAGCAACTACTACTATTTCAGTACCCAGACTAACTGAAGGAGGCGTTTAAAGTGTGTTTAGTCTGTCAGCTGTGTTGGATTCTTTGCAACCCTGTGGACTATAGCCCACCAGACTCCTCTGTCCATGGGATTCTCCAGGAAATAATACTGGAGTGGGCTGCCATTTCCTTCTTCAGGGGATCATCCCAACCCAGGAATCAAACTTGGATCTTCTGCATTGCAGGTGGACTGACTCTTCACCATTTGAACCATCAGGGAAAACACCAGTTAATTACTAGTCTGCAAATTTTTCCTATCTTTAAAGAAAACCACGTTCAGTTCAGTTCACTCAGTCATGTCCGACTCTTTGTGAGCCCATGAATCGCAGCACGCCAGGCCTCCCTGTCCATCACCAATTCCTGGAGTTTAACCAAACTCATGTCCATCGAGTCGGTGATGCCATCCAGCCATCTCATCCTCTGTCGTCCCCTTCTCCTCCTGCCCCCAATCCCTCTCAGCATCAGAGTCTTTTCCAATGAGTCAACTCTTCAAATGAGGTGGCCAAAGTACTGGAGTTTCAGCTTCAGCATCAGTCCTTCCAATGAACACCCAGGACTGATCTCCTTTAGGATGGACTGGTTGGATCTCCTTGCAGTCCAAGGGACTCTCAAGAGTCTTCTCCAACACCACAGTTCAAAAGTATCAATTCTTTGGTGCTCAGCTTTCTTCACAGTCCAACTCTCACATCCATACATGACTACTGGAAAAACCATAGCCTTACCTAGATGAACCTTTCTTGGCAAAGTAATGGTTCTGCTTTTTAATATGCTGTCTAGGTTGGTCATAACTTTCCTTCCAAGGAATAAGAGTCCTTTTAATTTCATGGCTGCAATCACCATCTGCAGTGATTTTGGAGACCCAAAAAATAGTCTTGCCATTGTTTCCACTGTTTCCCCATCTATTTCCCATGAAATGATGGGGCCGGATGCCATGATCTTCGTTTTCTGAATGTTGAGCTTTAAGCCAACTTGTTCACTCTCCCCTTTCAAGAAGCTCTTTAGTTCCTCTTCACTTTCTGCCATAAGGGTGGTGTCATCTGCATATCTGAGGTTATTGATATTTCTCGCGGCAATCTTGATTCCAGCATGTGCATCTTCCAGCCCAGCGTTTCCCATGATGTACTCTGCATATAAGTTAAATAAGCAGGGTGACAATATACAGCTTTGACATACTCCTTTTCCTATTTGGAACCAGTCTGTTGTTCCATGTCCAGTTCTAACTGTTGCTTCCTGACCTGCATATAGGTATCTCAAGAGTCAGGTGACAATATACAGCTTTGACATACTCCTTTTCCTATTTGGAACCAGTCTGTTGTTCCATGTCCAGTTCTAACTGTTGCTTCCTGACCTGCATATAGGTATCTCAAGAGTCAGGTCAGGTGGTCTGATATTCCCATCTCTATCAGAATTTCCCCCCGTTTATTGTGATCCACACAATCAAAGGCTTTGGCATGGTCAATAAAGCAGAAATAGATGTTTTTCTGGAACTCTCTTGCTTTTTCCATGATCCAGCAGATGTTAGCAATTTGATTTCTGGTTCCTTTGCCTTTTCCTAAAACCAGCTTGAACATCTGGAAGTTCACGGTTCACATATTGCTGAAGCCTGACTTGGAGAATTTTGAGCATTACAAAACCATGTTAAAGCTGCATTAAAGTTGTAACAACAAAAGTAAATTCCCTACTGAAAAAATACTCTAATACCTAAAATGTCATTACAAGGGAACCTTACTACACTGTTGGTGGGAATGTCAATCGGTACAGTCACTGTGGAGAACAGTATGGAGGTCCCTTAAGAAACTAAAAACAAGAGCTACCATATGATCCAGCAATTCCACTCGTGGGCATGTATTTGGAGAATACCATAACTCAAAAAGATATATGTACCCCAATGTTCACTGCAGCACTATTTACAATAGCCAGGAAGCAAACTAAATGTCCACTGGCAAAAGAATGGATTAAAAAAATATGCTAAGTACATATACATAGGTCTTCCCTGTAGCTCAGACAATAAAGAATCTGCCTGTAGGAGAACCAGATTCAGGAAGATACTCTAAGAGACTGGAACCAGTGTGCGTGTGCATGTCTGTGTGTGTATCTGTGTGTGTGTCCACTCCACTTTGTGTGTGTATTGCTGCTTAGTTGCTATGTCATGTCCAACTCTTTGCAACCCCATGGACTGCAGCATACCAGGCTTCCCTATCCTTCATGAACTCCCATAGTTTGCTCTGATTCATGTTCATTTTGTCAATGAGGCCATCTAATTATCTCATCCTGTTGGTCCCTTCTCTTCCTGCCCTCAATCTAGATAGGTATCTATATATTTAGATATTTAGATCTAAATATATAGATTTTATCTAGATACATACATACACACACAATGGAATATTAGTCATAAAAAAGAGAATGAAATAATGGCATTTGCAGTGACATGATGGACCTAGAGATTGTCATACTGAGTGCAAAGAAAAGAAATATATCACTTATATGTGGAATCTAAGAAAATGGTACAAATGAACCTATTTACAAAACAGAAAGTCACAGATGTAGAAAACAAATTTATGGTTACCAAGGGAGAAGGCAGGAGAGTTGGGAAGGTAAAATTGGAAGGTTGGGATTGATATATACACAACACTATAATAAAATAGATAATTAGAACCTACTGTGTAGCACAGGGTTCTCTACTCAAGGCTCTGTAATGACTTATATGGGAATAGAATCTAAAAAAAAAGTGGATATGTGTATAACTGATTCACTTTTCTATTCAGCAGAAACACATTGTAAATCAACTACACTCCAACAAAAACTTTTTAAATATTACAAAATCATAAACTTCTTAAAAGTTGATACCTATAATCTAATTTTCTTGTGACCCAGACCTAGTAAGCTTGTCCCATGATCTAGTGTCCATTTAAGGATAAACAGTTTTTAAAAAGTCATATTCCTCTCATCAAAATTCTCCAGATTATCTCTGATCACCTTTAGTGAAAGTCACTCAGTTGTGTCCAACTCTTGCGACCCCATGGACTGTAGCCTGCAAGGTTCCTGTCCATGGAATTCTCCAGGCAAGAATACTGGAGTGGGTTGCCATTTCTTTCTCCAGGGCATCCTAGAAAAAGGATAAAACCTTGAGAGAAATAAACTCCAGCTTAGAATTATTTCTACAAAAAAAGTCACTATTAAATGCAATTCTATTTTTAAAAACTTGAAAGCACTGAAGCCCTTTGTAATTAGTTGACAAGAATATGATTTACCACTAAAGTTTAATGACTGCATTTCAGAAAACTGGTAAACTTCTCCTTAGAGTGAGAAAAAAAGTCAAGTTTAGTTCATAACTGAGCATAATGTCAAATAAATGAAGTGGAAAAGAAACAAGTCAGTTTAGTAAGAACTCAAACAGTTGTTTTACACTACAAATAACCATTTAGAATAGTTTCTGTTTAACATGTAACTTTTAAAAATATGTACTACATGCTTCAAAATCACTGCAGATGGTGACTGCAGCCATGAAATTAAAAGATGCTTATTCCTTGGAAGCAAAGCTATGACCAACCTAGACAGCATATTAAAAAGCAGACACATTACTTTGCCAACAAAAGTCCATCTAGTCAAAGCTATGGTTTTTCCAGTAGTCATGAATGGATGTGAGAGTTGGACTGTGAAGAAAGCTGAGCGCCAAAGAATTGATGCCTTTGAACTGTGAGAAGACTCTTGAGAGTCCCTTGGACTGCAAGGGGATCCAACCAATCCTAAAGGAAATCAGTCCTGAATATTCATTGGAAGGACTGATGCTGAACTTGAAACTCCCAATACTCTGGCTACCTGATGTGAAGAACTTACTCATGTAAAAAGACCCTGATGCTGGGAAAGATTGAAGGTAGGAGGAGAAGGGGACGACAGAGGATCAGATGGTTGGATGGCATCACCGACTCGATGGACAAGAGTTTGACCAAGTTCTGGGGGTTTGGTGATGGACAGGGAAGCCCTGCATGCTGCAGCCCATGGGGTTGCAGAGTTGGACACCAACTGAGCAAATGAACTACATGCTACTGAGAGTTCCTGTTCAATTACATGGTATTAACAGTAGTGATTAACAGCTAAAATTCATGAACACCTACTGTGTGCCCAGGCTTTACACTAGGTGTTAGTGATTCTCTTCATCCTTACAGTAATTCTACAGAAGAGATATTAACATCTCAAGAAATTAACTATCTGGATTAAGATCTAAGCTCACATAAAGGGTAAAGCCAGGTTTCAAATCCAAGTGTGACTACTCTACCATACTGCATGTCAATACATTAGCTTTTTTTTAAGTTCTCCAGCAACACTAATGCGTAGACAAATTTGAGAACTACTACTACAGTGAGTCTTATGTATACCCAAGAGTTGGGACACTGCTGCCATTAAACATGCTACAGTAATGTCCTCCTAAGATGATTTAACATTATAAATTTCAATCAGTTTCAGATTAGGTTTCTACAAAACAGAGATTATAAATGGATAGGTACAGTGAAATATACAGGATAAATTAAATGTCAGCAAGTGATGAACTGCACAAGTAGTGATTAACTGCACATTATATCTCATAAGCAGAGAATTTCAATTAGAAAACCTTTTAAAGTAGGTAAGTGAATCACACATATTCTCAAGCCCTTAAGTAATAACACTTTGGGTCCATGTGTCAGCAAACAAAATTATCTACTAAAGTAATCAAAGTTCTCTTGGGAGACACATCATTTTTCTAAATTCTAGCATTCAGCCCTAAGGCAAATTTAATTAGGTAGCAAAATAGAATAATGGAAACTTCTCTACAGCCCTCGGAGATTTTTATGGATTTTGCTATTGCTTGAAATGTTCTGCTCACTCACTCCTGAAGAGCCATGTAATGATCACATCTTTCAGAAATGTAACTGTTTTCAGAAGAAAATGTCATAATATCCACCTCTCACAATTAGTGATATTATTTAAAAGCCTAGCGATATATTTCTAGGCCTTCCCAGGTGGCGCGAGTGGTAAAGAACCCGCCTGCCAATGCAGGAGACATGAGACGTGGATTCAATCTGGTCAGGAAGACCCCCTGGAGAAGGGCATGGCAACCAGTTTTCTTGCCTGGAGAATCCCATGGGCAGGTGGTGCAAGTGGTCATAACCTGCCTGCCAATGCAGGAGACATAGAGAGACGCAGGTTCAATCCAATCAGGAAGATGCCCTGGAGGAAGGCATGGCAACCCACTCCAGTATTCTGGCCTGGAGAATCCCATGGACAAAGGAGCCTGGCAGGCTATAGTCCATAGGGCTGCAAAGAGTTAGACATGACTGAGGCAACTTAGCAGCAGAAGCAATATATTCCTAAATTTATATGGCAAAATAAAAACCTCACTTTAAAGAAAAATTTCACAAGTACCTTTTCTAATCCAGGTAGCTGAATTCTAATAAAGCACATTTAAAAAAACATCTTTTACAAAGTTTTAAGAGTAAGGGATTATGAACCATTCAGGCAGAATACGAAGTCAGGTCAAGGTTAGTTGTGTTTTTTTTTTTGGAGTCAGTAATATACACTTCCACTGTATAATCATAAGGGATAAATCAAATTCCTTACAATTACACAGTGGAAGTGAGAAATAGATTTAAGGGTGTGGATCACAATAAACTGTGGAAAATTCTGAGAGACGGGAATACCAGACCACCTGACCTGCCTCTTGAGAAACCTATATGCAGGTCAGGAAGCAACAGTGAGAAATGGACATGGAACAACAGACTGGTTCCAAATAGGAAAAGAAGTACGTCAAGGCTGTATATTGTCACTCTGCTTTTTTAACTTATATGCAGAGTACATCATGAGAAACACTGGGCTGGAAGAAACACAAGCTGGAATCAAGATTGCCGGGAGAAATATCAACAACCTCAGATACGCAGATGACACCACCCTTATGGCAGAAAGTGAAGAGGAACTAAAGAGCTTCTTGATGAAAGTGAAAGAGGAGAGTGAACAAGTTGGCTTAAAGCTCAACATTCAGAAAATGAAGATCATGGCATCTGGTCCCATCACTTCATGGCAAACAGATGGGGAAACAGTGGAAACAGTGGCTGACTTTATTTGGGGGGGCTCCAAAATCACTGCAGATGGTGACTGCAGCCATGAAATTAAAAAATGCTTACTCCTTGGAAGGAAAAGTTATGACCAACCTAGACAGCATATTAAAAAGCAGAACCATTACTTTGTCAACAAAGGTCTATCTAGTCAAGGCTATGGTTTTTCCAGTAGTCATGTATGGATGTGGACTGTGAAGAAAGCTAAGCGCCAAAGAATTGATGCTTCTGAACTGTGGTTTTGGAGAAGACTCTTGGGAGTCCCTTGGACTGCAAGGAGTCAACCAGTCCATCCTAAAGGAAATCAGGCCTGGGTGTTCATTAGGAGTGATGCTGAAGCTGAAACTCCAACATTTGGCCACCTGATGCGAAGAGCTGACTCATTTGGAAAGACCCTGATGTTGTGAAAGATTGAAGGCAGGAGGAGAAGGGGAACACAGGATTAGACGGTATCACTGACTCAATGGACACGGGTTTGGTTAAACTCCAGGAGTTGGTGATGGACAGGGAGGCCTGGAGTGTTGCGGCTCATGGGGTTGTAGAGTCGGACACGACTGAGCGACTGAAGTTATTTAGGACGTTAGTATTTAAACTTATCCCTAAGTAAGTTTAAATGCTTATGTAATCTTATTCTAACAACAGTACAAACAAGCAAAGAAATTTAAAATGTTTATAGACACCAAGCCCTTCAACACACTGAATTTTAATAAGGTATACCTGATGCTTTCGAATCTGATTTTTTTAGATTAACATTTCTATATTTATTTCAACTTTAATAAAAATATATTTATGGAAATAAAAGTTACCCTAATCCTGAATATAAGACAAGATATAATTTTGGAAATGCTATGTAAAATCCATTACCATAAGAATTTTGCTCATTAAAAAAAGGCTGGGAAGAGGGGGTAGTAGTAGTAGTTAAAAGGGGAAGATTACAAACAAGGAAACATTAAACTTCTCAGTGTGACATATATTTTCACTACCCTGACCCCAGCAATGGTTTCCACAAGGCAAAGATAAAATATATGCTTCAAATATGTAGTTTATGCCAATTTATACCACAATAAAGTGGTTGTAAAAAAGAACTTGCTGCAGAGAAACAGTTTGAAGCAATTAAAAGCAGTAACTTTCCCCCCCAGGCCTCCATGTCCTGGGTTTGACAATTTCACACTAGATGTACAATTTAACTAGTTTCCATAATACTTGTGGGCTCTCTTTCAAACAATACAGTCCAAACTCTTACCAGCTGCCCATATTTCAAGAGCAAGTTAAAATCATACTACGCTTTAAACATTCTATCAAAATAAAATACATCCATATGGCTCCATCTACTCAGGAGCCAAACTGGTTAATGCTATCATTAAATACATAGAATAAACCATACCATTGTATCTTACCACAATGGCAACATTCAATATCACAATATGTGAACGCACAATAAACAGTAACTGCTGAAAAATGAGACTTAAGGCAAAATTATCTGAAAGCAGAAAACAACAAAAAATTGAAAATTGTAAGAATCTTTTCTAAAAGCTATTTAGAAAACACAATAAATTAATTTCAAACGTAAACCACATTTTTCAGATCCCTTCGAGCTTGTGCTAGCAAATACAATTTGCATCTGATAACATTAAGCCATAAACCAAACAGTGCAATCTAAGAGTTCCAAAAACATTCAATATGATACTGATAGAGCTTTGTTTCAGTTTCCCTGTGGCTAATGCTACCTTTCACTTTAAGTGATTAGACTGGTTTATGGCATATTATATAATAAAAGCCTATTATAAAAGATAAATTTTAAGATCTATTTAATACTAATATCCACTTTAATTCATCCTCAGAAGTTTTGTGGGGGTGAAATTTGTGTTTTGTTTAAATTTCCCCATCACCAGCAGTCTCAATGTGAACCAAAACATCTGGCTTCTGGTGAAAGCTGGGGATCCCGCATAGGATTTCTAAAATGAAAAACAGCAAAAACACTCCAGCTTTCTGAGAACACATCTTAAGGATGTTAACTTAAACATTTGTGCTTTAAGATTATGCTCTTTACAATCAGAATATATTTAAACAAGAAGGGGGATGGAAGAAGCTAAAAGCAAATGTGGGTAAACAAAATCAGAACAATCAAAAATACTAAAAAAAGAAAGCAAAATTACTCTTACAGTGAGCAGTAAAGAGAAAATTCTATAATGTGCAAATGAAAAATAAAGTGTTTTTTTACCATTCATTCAATAAACTTGTTAAGCAGTTGATAATAAAAGGGCTATTTTAAGTAGTTTTTTTTCTAAACTCAAAAGTAATCACCATAAAGGAATAAAGTGTAACTGTTTTAAAAGAGTGAATAAACCACAATGTGTTGAGAGACCAATATCTTGAACACTACAGAGAACGACAATATTCTGAAAATCCAGTTTATTTTCCACGTGGACAGATCCAGTCAGTGTGATCACTTTTTCTGCATGTGTAATAATTTATCAAAATAAGTTTTCCCACAAGACTCTTTTCCATCAACTCTGAAAATCCTGGTCTTACAACATACCCAAATAAAGCTCTTGAAAATCACCTCCTTAAATTTGGAAGAAAGTGTGGCAAGTCTTTCCTGTTATATTTACTGAACTACAAATGGCTAAAGAGCAATTTATGTTTTAAAACGTGACTAGCACAACAGCTGAGTTCAGGAAATTAACGTTTTAGTGCACTTTGCTCCAGTTTTAGCCAACATGCTACATTGTCCTTTTTTGGAGGGGGAAGGCTGGGGACAGTGCCACACAAAGTGGACTTGAGGATTTCCATTGTACGAAAAGGTATGACTCTGCAAGCAGAACAGTGTAAGCTGCCTTTTTTCTTAAGACCTGGACATTTTAAGACAGAAGCTTTGCAAAACATTACACAATTTTTTTATTATTAAATGAGAAACTCTCATTTGTTACATCGTCACATTGCTAGTCAGAGAAATGCTGCAGTGATGAAGAAAGTCAATGTTGGATCAACCAAAGTCCTCATTTCTACAACATTCATTTACAAAGAAATAATGTTCAACACAGCCCAACACAACATTCTTGGTTTTCTTCATATTGAAGTCCCCCAAAAAAATCATCTTCTAATGGGGTATTTTACTACATAAATTATAGTTCTTCATTTTTACAATTCACCCCAAACTGTATGAGAGATGTATCACACTAAAATTTCTAAAGCTGTTAGGAAATCCTTCACACATCGTCGTCATCTGATGTGTCACTGCTACTTGTCTCTGTGTCGTCATTCTCAATAGTGGGTTTGAAAGTGCTGTTTTTCCAGGGTCCAAACTTGAAGTCACAGATCAGGCCATTTTTCAAAATACCATTTTTCCTCAGACCATTCTTCTGTAACTAAAATATCAACAAAAATAAACTGAATAAATAAATTATCCTCCAAGAGTTACTACAAACTAAGAATGCTCTAGAAACTAAATGTAACCAAGAACACATTAAAGGTAAAAAAAACTCCACAGATTATGGTATCATTTCTGAAAAACTAGCTATATAGGTAATTATAGATCAAACCAATATAACAAAATATTTCCTAGGAATAAATCACTACTCTTGGGAGAGCTGCATTTATAGCATACCAAACCATTTACATATATACACATATATATTCTAATGTTTGGGGGTGTGTGTGTGTATATATATATACAGAGAGACAGACAGACAAAGAGATACTACTTATCAATCTATAGCCATGTAGATAGATAGCTATCTATACACCCATATTCACACAGCATTGTTTACAACAGCCAAAAGGTGGAAGCACCCCAAGTGTCCATCAATGGACGAATGGATAAACAAAATGTGGCACATACACATATAATGGATTATTGTGTCTCTGAAAAAAGATATTCTGATTGACCCATGCTACAACATAGATGAACCTCGAAGACCTTCTGCTAAGTGAAATAAGCCAGTCACAAAAGGACAAATACTGCATGATTTTCCTTACCTAAGGGGCTAAGGCAGTCAAATTCATAGAGACAGAAACCAGAGTGCTGGTTTCCAAGGGTTGGGAGGAACAAGGAATAGTTATGGTTTAATAGGTACAGAGGTTCAATTTTACAAAAAGAAAAGACCTCTGGAGGTGAGGGGTGGTAATGTCTGCATAACAAGGTGAATGTACCTAAATGCCACAGAACTATGTATGCTTAAAAATCATCTAAATGGTAAATTTTATGTTATTTGCATTTTAGCACAAATTTTTTTTAGGATGACGAATCTATTAAATATAACTAATTTCCTCAAAAATTTCATTCAAACCATGTGAAAAGTGTTTTGAAGATTATTAACATTGATAATACTTCTATATAGAAAATCACTTCTATGTGACCAGAACTATTTTCAAAAAGTATAATGGATTTGAAAAAAAAAACTGAAAAACTCCCTGAGATTTCCCTCAGCTCTACCATGCATCTTCTAAGAAATACTCCCTGGTGGCTCAGTGGTACAGAATTCACCTGCCAACAGAGTATATCAGGTTTGATCCCTGGGTTGGGAAAATGACCTGGAGAAGAAAACAGCAACCCACTCCTATATTATTGCCTGGGAAATTGCATGGACAGAGGAGCCAGAACAGCTATAGTTCACTGGGTCAAGAGTCAGACACGACTTAGCGACTAAACAACAACTCTTTCAGAAGAGCAACTATGGAGACATTAAAAAAATATATATAAGATGTTACAGGATATCAAAATTCCTGTGCCAAGAAAAGGATAAAAGATGAAATTACATTTAAGAAAGCTACTGTTGTTTTCTACTTATCACCAAGTGATTTTTTAAATGCCTGCCTGGAAAATGATAAATCAGACATATTCTTTACACTAATTTCTAAGCACTGCAGATCCATGGATTTAAACAAATCGGCCTTGAGGACCTATTTAAAAAAAAAAGGCAAATCTGACCTATAATGTGATGCTCAACAAATCCCTAAATAAAACTTCTATCTCACCCCTTAAAAATGCTTAGTTATATGTTGTTCTGATTAAGGAAGGACTATTTTTAAAGTGAGCTTACATCATTCAGTTCTTACCTGTTCACTAATAACTTGGAATTCTCTCATTTCATCCTCAGTTAAGGGTGCACATGTTTCATCATTTTCACTGTCTTCTTGCCAACCCATCTCCTTTAACAATCTGGAAAGGGATGGAAATGAATACATTTAATTTAGAATTTCACCCAAATTAAGTCCTTTTATATTATGTGCAAGAAAACATGATCCATTATACAAAGTACGCACAAAAGATGTTAGGGTTTATGCTTTAAATATCTTTCTGAAAATGAATAGGTAAGATTATGCCCAATAAACTGTTTTAAATAATAAGATCAGAATGAAATGCCTAATTACTTTATCTTTGATGTAAGAGGTTCTAAGGCTGGAAACTTGCAAAAGGTTCTTTAGGCTAAAAACTGAAGAAAATTTGCTAAATTCTTATACTAAAAGCAGAAGCAATACACCTCCCCATCTTCTTTAGGGCCACTATAGTTCATCATGTTCTTAGCTATTCACTAGGTTTTCTACTTCTGTTTTTTTTTTTTTAAATAATTACATCCCTTAAGCACTTGTTACTCCTTTTTACACCTAACTCATTTTTCAAACTGAACCTGTCACAAATTGACTACTCTGTAGATCTTTACATACTATAAAACAATCTCATAAAAAATCAGTGCTCAGAGACTTGAAATATACCCATAATTTCACCTAAAGCCTTTGACTGTGTGGAGCATCACAAACTGTAGAAAACTCTTAAAGAGATGGGAATACCAGACCATCTTACCTGTTTCTTGAGAAACCTGTATGCAGGTCAAGAAGCAACAGTTAGAACCTTTTTATGGAACAACTGACTGGTTCAGGTTTAAGAAAGGAGTACAACAAGGCTGTTTATTGTCATCCTGTTTATTTAACTTATACACAGAGAACATCATGCAAAACGGCAGGCTGGACGAGTTACAAGCTAGAATCAAGATTGCCAGGAGAAATAGAAACAACCTCAGATATGCGAATGATACCAGTCTAATGGCAGAAAGTGAAGAACTAAAGAACCTCTTGATGAGGGTAAAGGAGAGTGAAAAAGCCGGCTTAAAACTCAGTATTACAAGAATTAAGATCATGGCATCTGGTCCCATCACTTTATGGTAAACGGAAGGGTAAAAGGTGGAAGCAATACCAGATTTCCTCTTCTTGGGCTGTAAGATCACTGTGGATGGTGACTACAGCCATGAAATTAAAAGACGACTGCTTCTTGGCAGGAAAGCTATGACAAACCTAGACAGTACAGTAAAAAGCAAAGACATCACTTTGCTGATAAGGTCCATATAGTCAAGATTATGGTCTTTTCAGTAGTCATGCATGGCTGTGAGAGCTGGACCATAAAGGCAGAGTGGCGAAGAATTGATGCCTTCAAATTGTGGTGCTAGATAATTAATGTTCTTGAGAGTCCCTTGGACAGCAAGGAGATCAAGCCAGTCAATCTTAAAGGAAATCAACCCTGAATACTCACTGGAAGAACTACTGCTAAGCTCCAATACTTCGGCTACCTGATGCGAACAGCCAACTCGTTAGAAAAGACACTGCCTGATGCTGGGAAAGAGTGAAAGCAGAAGGGGGCACCAGACGATGAGATGGTTGGATGGCATCACTGACTCAATGGACGTAAGTTTGAGCAAACTCCAGGAGACAGTGAAGGACAAGGAAGCCTAGAGTGCTGCAGTCCATGGGGTTGCGAACTCGGACGTGACTTGGCAACTGAACAACAAAACACTATTCCCACATTTTACAGATGAAGAACCATGATCATGTAAGTAAAAAATTTTGCCTACTTGATAGCAAAGAAGCAGAATTCTGGTTTTCTGCCTCCCCATTTAATATACACTGCACCAAACTCTGTGGCCTCTGGACTAAACCCACAATTAGGAACAGATCGTAACAGTAATCAGCACTTTGCCTTTTCATTAGCATTTCTTCTCATTCTCTTTCAAACTGTTATCAAATCACTCTAATACCACTTTCACAATTAACACCCTCTGCCAAATATTTTCAACAACTTCCCAATTCCTAAAAGAGTAAACTCCGTAACACACAATGACAAATTCAAATTCCTTACATTAGAAAAAGCACAGCACTAGAAGTGGAAGACCTGGGTCACAAATCCTACTCAAAAACCAGGTATAAGACAGAGCTCCTTCTTCATCTAAAGCATTCAGATAGTTTGACTAGATCTCTAAGACCCTGACTTTGCAATGTATCTCTAACTCCATTTAGGACTCCACACTCTTGTCAAGTTATGCTATACATCAGCCCTAAAACAAACCATGCATGTATTCTATTCTAAACATCTTTCTAACCCCCATTTCAAAATGATTACCCAGTACCCTTGCCTGTATTGTCTCACCTTTTAAGATTTAATTTAGGTCCCAATTAAAACTTTCTAACTGGTACTCAAGCCGTAATGCTATCTAACCCCAAATTCCTTTGAACTTCTCTGGCACTCATTTCTATTAATTCATTTGGTGCTTAGACAAGGTAACAATTACCTCTCTGATGTTGAAACTATCCTCAATATTGTGATGGTATACTGAAACTTGATAACTAGTAATATATATGCCAAATTATTTCATTTTAAATTTTAATTTACACATTTGAACAAAAAAAGTCATCCTTGAGAACTGTATCACTGATACCTAACTTTTTAAATCAAGCTACATGAGTACTTAAGTATGTATGTTAACTTAAGAAAGTTTACAGGGAGGTCCCTAGTGGTCTAGTGGTTAGGATTAATGCTTTCACTATTGTGGGCTGGATTCGCTCCCAGGACAGGAAAACAGATCCCACAGCCCGCATCCCCCGACTCCCTGCCCAAGAGATTTACAGAAAATCTGAAGCCACGGAAAATAAATAGCACTAAATTTTCAGAGAAACACATGCTACAATATGGATGAACCTTGAAAGTATTACTGAAAGTAGACTGGTGGTCACCCAAGAAAGAGAGTAACAATGAGGAGTAACTGTAAATGAGCATGGGGTTTCTTTATGGAGTGAAAGAAATGTTCTGTGGTGACAGCTACACAACTTCAAATACACCCAAAATTAACGAACTGAGTAAAAAAATTAAGAATGTATATAAATTATATCTCGATGAAGTTGGTTAAAAAAGAAATCAATTTTCCATGTAAAATCAAAATTTTGGGTAGAGAAAAAAGTAAAAACACCGACCTGTGCTCTGCTTCAAGTGAACTAGAAAGAACATCAGTCTGTGGGAAAGTTGAAGACCGAATGATCTGTTGGGAAATTACTGAGGCATTGCCATTCTCTTGTGGAATTTCATTTTCATCGAAGTTTCGGTTTATATCCCTTTCTTGGTGAGTACTATTGCTGTTATGCAAATTAAATGAGTCGTCATCCTGATTTTTGAAGAGTTAAAAAAAATTAGAGAATAGTTATTAAAAAAGGAACCTTTAATAAATCCTGGTTAGATTTTCATGGATAAAACATAACTGTAATGTTTATATAATCATGTAGAAAACAGTTTCATAAGATGTAAAACTAAGCTGTGAAAGGAACTTACTAACTTCAAGTATTCACATCTATTCAACCAAAAATTAAAAGGACAAAGGCAGGCAAGATGGGGAAAACCAAAAGTACAAATATGAACAGGAATCTTTTAAATTTCATTTTTGCACAGCAACTAGAGTAAGAAAAATCTATTCAGAAAGGAATTCATTATTTATGCAAATAGCTAACTAGCCTTGCTTTCAGAAATATGAAAATATTCAAAGATTCTAAATAATATCTGTCCAACTATTCCAATGACATGCTAATGTCAAGCCCAAGAATTACACTACACGTTTAATTACCTTTTCTGAGCCCACATGGCTTTCATCTTCATGTTCCTCTTCCACTCTGTCCCTTTTCAATGCTTTCAAAAACTCACTCTTTTTATCTGTGCGCATTCGTGTCAGTTTGGTTAGACGAGGCTGCTGATTAAGTTTGTCAACAGGTGAAGAAGAATTTGAGCGATTACACTAAGAAAAAAATTTAGAATGTTGATAAATACACAGACAACTAATATCAACATAAAGTTCACAACTATAATGACTTTCTATTTCACTTTCTTCACAATATACAACAAAATTGATTTTAAATTATATTTTCTACTATCCTTGTTATTTTTAATCTATCTCACTGAATGATCTTTCTTATCCGAGAAACAAAGTCTGATAATACTAAGATCTATGATTCTAAATTAGGAGTTTTAAATATTATTTTATAAAATGGATCCTGAAATTGTTTAAATATTTTTATATTTTTTTTAAAAGCAGTTTTTAAAACTGTGTTCCAGAGTTCGAAGGTTCTAATAATAGTTTCCAAAATGAACTAGTATAATTATTTATGCACAGGTACACTAAGGGTTTATCATATAGAATTTCACAAGGGAAGTTTTGTGGAAGAGCAGAGGAGCGTGGTAAAGGGACATGTACTGGAGTCTTTTTATTTTTCATATATTGAGAGTGGACTACAGAAGGAAAGAGAATGTTGGAATTCTGTGTCACAGGAATTTTAAGCCATGGGAATAAATCAAAATGCTTAACTTAGCAATAACATCTGCAGACTATAATGAACTGAAGCCACATTTAACCAGCTGGAAATGCTGGTCCTTCTAGCACAGCTCTAAAATTCTATGACTGAGAACTAGTCAATGAGGGGGTTATAATATTCCAATATAGTACCCAGAACAATCTCAGTTATTACAATATAGTCACAAGTGTCTTTTGTCCCTGAACTGGTCAGGGAAGTCCCTCATCTAGAAGTTTCAGAAAGCTGGCCAAATGAAAAAGAAATGTGTAAGCTATTAAGTATTCAAAGTCAGTAAACATGCATCTTTCTCTCTTCTTCCTCCTCTCTGTGCTGAGTGTTAATACTAATAAAATGTCCATCATTCCCAAAAGAAGAGTATATAAATCCTGATTTTTTAGTTAAGGTTTAATCCTATATCATAGCATAACTTTATGACAAAAGTAAAAACATCTGTTTTCATAATTCTTTTCTTAAAAATTACTCTTTCTGGGGCTTCCCTGGTGGCTCAGTGGTAAAGAACCTGCCTGCCAAGCAGGAGACATGGGTTCGATCTCTGGGTCAGTAAGATTCCCTGGAATAGGAAATGGCAAACCACTCCAATATCCTTGCCTGGGCAATCCCATGGACAGAGGAGTCTGGTGGGCTACATCTATGGGGTCACAAAGAGTTGGACACAGACTTAGCAGGAGACACAGGTTCCAACCCTGATCCAGAAGATTCCACATGCTGAGGAGCAACTAAACTTGTGCACCACAAGTACTGAACCTGTGATCAAGAGCCCAGGAGTTCCAACTACTACTGAGCCCATATGCTGCAACCACTGATGCCTAAGCACCCTAGAGCCCATGCTCCACAAGGGAAACCCAAGCACTGCAACTAGAGAGTAGGCCCCGCTTGCCAAAACTCAAGGAAAGGCTGTACAGCAATGAAGACCCAGGAGAACCTAAAATAAATAATTTTTTTTTAAACTACTCCTTCTGGTTAATGGGTTACACATGTTTATTTTACCAAAGAATTTTCTATACTTTAGGTTATCTGGACATTGTGTTAATAATTTTTAAAATTGGCCCTCCTTAAATTGCAAAATTAGTTAGCAAACAGAGAAGTATCTGAATTCTGGAAGAACTAAAGTCTCTTAATGAATTTGTTCAATGAATCTATGCCTTTTGTTCACTGTTAACTAAATTATCATGATTGAGATACATTTGGCTCCTCAGGAGTACTTTTATTAAATGCCATACCTCTTTCACTGAAGTTGTTGATGGACTAAAATTCTTGGCAGTTGATTTAAAAGCATTAAAGTTGCCAACACCATATGTAGACTCATGAGGGAAAGAAGTCCCAACTTTATTTTCTTTAGTTTGGCTTTTCCATTGTGTAGGCTAAAGAAAAAACACACGAACATTAATAAATGTCTATCTAAACAGATTACATAAAGAGAGAACAAAGTGAATACTATAAAATAAAGATAACTAAATATGACTTTAAAAAATTATTTTGTATTGTATCTTAATCATTTCTACATGGTTCTCTCTTTTTTTTTTTTTTACAAATAAAATCAAAATCTGGTATTCAGATAAAACATTTAACTACCTTGCTTTTTTTTTCCAAGTTTTATCTTAAGTTAGGTTTCTTTTGCCTAATACCAAAAAAACACAAGTGAGTTTCAAAAGCCTACAACTGAAGATGAAGGACAGCATTTTATACCATTATTAAGCAAATATATCACAGACGCATCTGGCAAACAAGTATTTACAGATTTCATTTACTACTGACTACTAAAACAAGAAAACATACACAGACAAACATACAAACCACTTAAAAGATAATTTAAGGATACACAATGGCCCAACACTTTCCACTTAGAAATCAGCAGCCCACCAATACCCTCCCTACTTTGATGTGAATTTTTCAACATTTTTTTGGCCAAAGTAATTCAGTTGATATCAACTTGTAACTTGCATGTTAAACAATTTAGAACTTACTTTTGTAGGTGGAGCAGCAGGCTTAGGAACTAAGCCTTTATAAACACTTGGACCAGTCCCATTCTTAACTGGCTGTGACTGAAGATTTCCTACTACTGGGAATCCAGATAGTTGTAAGTCTTTTGTATTACCTTTCTTAATGACCAGCATCCTTTGAGTTCTAGATTTAGGATTCGGGGGATATTCTGTATAAATAAAGCACGAGTAACAGTTATATAGTTTAGATTTTAGCATAAAATTAAATCACCAAAGAAAAGCATATTCCAAACTTTACTCTATTTAAAAATAACAGCTGCTTCTTGGATAAAATGGCTAAACTATGTAAGTATGAATTGTATTCTTGCTTGAGAAATAAAGCTTCAACAATCATCAGACCATAGCAAGGAACTGAGCAATGTCAAGTAACATTCTGAGATGAATTCAGTTAGACAGTGGCCTAGAATGCTAACTATGACCAAGCCAAAATTAATTACATTCGAGTATATTTTTCAATTATAAATTTCATCCTAACAGCTCTTAAGACTTGAAATACAAGATACATTTTCCTCTTTTCCATTTTGAAGAGCTTTACTACTTCTTTTTATTTCATTCATAAAATTATTACCAATAAGAAAGGATCTACAGTCCCTCTATTTCTAAATTCCTGCTTAATTTATGACTAATGAAAAGGGGAACTATGTTTTCATAATACCAGTTCATTCAAATATTTACTGGCCATCGAAACTAAACTGAAGGCATTGTGCAAGCTGTAGGGATCCAACTCAATCTTTTGCTTCTGAAGATTATACTAGAAAGTTTTTCTCAAGACAACTGAATTTGCTAAAATATGAAATATAACTTCTAGAGTTTAATCAGTTAATCTGTAACCAAACAGTTAATGTGTAATTAAACAGGTGTTACAATGAGCATGTTTCCAACAATGGCAGTGACATGTCTTTCTTCCTATAGAAAAACTCTGAAAGCCATCAGTTTCACCACTGAAGAGTTTCAAAGAAAAGAATTAACTGGAAATAAAACAGCAGAAAATGTGAATTAAAATTAGTTTAAGATATGATCCTATAAGACAGTGAGTGGTACATATGTATATAATGATGGCCTGCATCAAACAAACCAAACTTTCTATTGATTTATCTCAGAAACTAAACAAGGACTACTAGGGATACAAAGGCATTCTCAAAGTCCCTCTGAAACTTAAACTCTTCAAACTATACAGCTGATAAAGTAGTTCATTTATTGTAATGCTAAAATAAATAAATAAATAAATAAAAGAACAAGAACCTGAGAATTAATTCCCTGGTGGTCCAGTGGTTAGGACTCAGTGCTTTCACTGCACAAGCCCTGCGGTGTAGCAAAAACAAGCAAACAAATGAAAAAACAGACCACTCAAGAACCTAAAGCAAACTGAGAAAAGATTCATCTTTCTGAAAGGTAAACACTCTACTAGGGCAAACATTCCAACTTCTCAGCTACCTACAAAGGCCCAGGATATGAAGGCTAAGAAAAATATTTTCAGGCACACAAGGACACTAATTACATCACCAATATATAGTTTTTCTAAAGAACTAACACACTGAAGTCAAAACGAAAATGAAGAATAATGACCTTACACAGAGATCCAATGAAGAACATTAGAAATAGTGCTAAACAATTTTAAGTTTTACAATTACTTCTGGTAAGCAGAAGGTGACAGCATAAATAAAATTAATAAAAAGACTCCTGAAATTACCAATTCTTTAAATTAGAATATAAGAGAAAATCTTAACAGTCCGGTACTCAAAATCTAAGTTAATGAACCTTAGGAATCTGAGGGATGACTGACTGATGCTGGGAAATGCAAAAAGTCTAAGAGTCTCTAAGGTCTGATCTCAGAAAAATCCAAGTGCTGCAAGTAGGAGGCTGTTTTATCTATGCACCACAGTAAGTTCATACATGACTGGCAAAGACTTCTATTCCAATATCGTCAATTAAGCACACAAGTTTACCTTTGTTCCCTTTTAGATCCTTATGTTAAAATTACCATAATGAGGGTTAGTCGCTCAGTCACGTCTGACTCTTTGCAATCCCAAGGACTGTAGCCAGCTAGGCTCGTCTGTCCACGGGATTCTCCAGGCAAGAATACTGGAGTGAGTTGCCATTCCCTTCTCCAGGAGACTTTCCCAACCCAGAGATCTAACCCAGGTCTCCTGCATTGCTTGCAGGCAGGTTCTTTACCATCTGAGCTACCAGGAAACCCCCCAAACTATAATGAAGGAGCAAACAAATACAGCAATAAAGAACAGGAGGAGGTTCCTCAACAATGAATGATATCAACCCATATTTCTAGAGAGTAAATAAAGTAAAGAAAGAAACTTCAGCTTAGTGTGTGCACAAAGAAACCCAACAGCTGAGGAGGGGACTATATAGAATCCTGGATTGTAGAGTGGGACTTGGAAATGCCATATAAAGCACAAGACAGAAATGAAATCTTTTCAGACAAAAATTAATCACCAAGAAAAGTAAATCTACTAAAGTAAAATCTTTACTAAAGCAAATCCTAAACAATGTACTTCAGGCAGAAGTAAATGATTTCACATTGAAGGCTGAGGATACAAAATGAAAAAGAAATAATATTTTTGTACATAAGTCATCACTGAATAAAACTAGAAGACAGAAGAGGAGAACAGATAAACACTCAGGGATGATTAAGCCTCAATATAATTTCTGACTACAAAATTCATCTTTCCTAAAACTGGATTTCTAGATACCTAAGAAATACTTTCACAGTTTCCTCAAAGAGGTCTTTGGTACAAAGAATGAAAGAAAATCCTACAAAGAAAGATGAAGCCTAAGAAATCATTCACAGACAAGAGGTAATAAAGGTACCTAAAAGATGATGAAAGGGACTGGGAGGAAAAAGAAAGCAGGCACAGTGCTGATTTAGTTACATAAGCATTCATATTCAAATAGTACAGAAATTAAGACCATGTGCTTTCATACCAGATTTACAGAATTTTGATACTTGCTCCAACATCACTAGTTAATCTCATCTATAAAATGAAAACAGTTCTTGTCTCGGAGTTACAGTGAAATGTTCTCTTTAAAGAAAAATGTCCAGAAAAGTCATATACAATCTCCACTAAAATAGGTAACTGTATTTCAAATTAAAAGTGTCTTTTTGAAGAATTTTAAACCTAAAATTTAAATTGAACAACCACAAGAGTATAGAAGATGAGAAAAATTACAACAGAAATAAACAAAATAAAGACTAACCTATATCATATATTATCTATGCTGAACACACTATACAAACCTGCCTGTTTAACAAGAAATGTGTTCCTAGTCTGATGGGCCAGGATGGCATGGCGGCCGACAGCAGTGGTGTTCACCTGGTGACGTGTTCCCAACTGTGTGTGCCACTGGTGTCTGTGTCCTCAGGGTGAGCTGCAGGCAATTCCCACCAGCCTTCCCTGCTGCTCTTGCAGACTCTCCAAGAGCAGCAGATGCAGGTTATTGAACTGCTGGTATCATGAGACTGGCTGACCAAAATTGAGAACTTGGACTTCAGAATCCCTACTTTTTCATCTAGCTAAGTGCTCAAATTAATGTGTTAAATATCAATACAAGAACACAGGAACCAAAAAGACAAGTGAGGAAGAGGTCTGAGGAAGGGGGAGAGGGAAGGGAGAAGGAAAAGAGGCAGGGTGGGAAAGCTGGTTCTTGATGGTAATAATCACATCTACACAATGGCAAAGGTGACGGCAGCACTAGTAACTTAAATCTGCATCATTTCTATTACTTATAAACTGGTTTATCTAGTCATAGATTATCTCTGCAAATCCTCCTGACATGAACCTTCTGAGCCAGGTGCTGAATCTGTTGGATTCAAACAGTATCCAATGACTCTTTCTATACTTTCTTCACTTTATCAACTGGTAAACTTTCTGAAAAAGATTCAAACTGCTCATTTTTTTTTTAAGAGAAAATTTATGCATTGATGAAAGACATGAACACTTATAAAGAAGAATTAGTGACTTTGGTGACTTCCTTCTATAAATCATATATGCTTATTATCTCATATAAAGCAGATATTCAAATTGCCTTCAAAATACCTAAAGGCAAAATGAGTTGTGGATTTTCATATTATTTCCTTCTATCCTCACAAACAACTGTAATCCGATGATACTTGGCTTTAAATATTGCTTTATCATCTTGTTATTTCATGCTCTCCCACTATCTTTGAATGTTGTAGTAAGTTTTTTTCCTTAGATCCAAAGCCAATAGTGGAGGGGAGAGGCTCAATCTTTTGAAGAAAAATTAGAATTAAAACACTGCCACGTATAATACAAAGTAAGTTGGCCACATGCGTAAGTCAGAGCTGACATCTCAATTCCATATTCTCTTTTCTGTTTTCATGCTCTCCATACAGTTGGCTTATATTGAGTCAATCAATTTTCACTTTTATTTTTGAATCTATCACTTTTTGTCTTTTCGTAAATCTATCAGAATCTTCCTCACTTACTGGATTTGAACTTAATTAGCTAACTCATATTAAACAGCTGTAACATGATCAAGGATACCAATTTAACAGACAACTTAATATTAACAATGCTTCTCTCATTAGTATTAGCACAGTGCTCCATCTTCATCTCAGAGACAAGAAAATTCACTGAGATTAAGTAACCTTCCCAAAGTCTAAATAATTAAAAAGTAAAAGACCTAATGTCAGCGCCCAAAACTATCTGATAATGCACTTAACCGCTGTATTATATTACTGGAGAAAATGGATTAGAGTATTGGCTAGGTCAGACAGTTCAAAATGTATACCATTCTCAACTAAAATACTACTAGTAAGCCTATACTGAATGGTCAAAATAGGAGGCTTCAAAGTGTACACTACCAAGTCAGGGTCCGCCCTTCCCCTCATCACAGTGATGACAATTATTAGTTTAGTTTCCTCATCATAAAATAAGAGGCAACTTTACCGTGTGAATAATAGTCAAGTGAAGGATAAATAGTATTTTAATTGTTTTCACACTAATTTGAAGAGGAAACTCAATCACATAAGACATAACAACATACAAATATCAGAAGCAAAGAATCGGTACCATAGCAATAAAGCCATCTGAACACTAATTTTAAAGGATAGAAATATTTTCAAGATTACTTTTCTATAGATTGATATTATTTGAATATTGCTATTTTTGATATTTTATATAATGTAAAAATATTTTGTTTTACAGTAGTATGAGACTTTTAGTCACATGAGTTTCACTGACATAATGTCAAAGAAGGGGCATGATATTCTTTCCTTTAACAAGGTACCCACATTACTCATATGAAAAAGAGCAGGCTTTCTAAAACAAAAACAATTTAATTGATGAACACTATTTCCAACTCTAACTCTTACTTATGTCAAGTCATCTAATCAAAGTCTTAATTTTCCCTTCTCAACTTTGAACATGTGTTGTGTTACCTTTTTCTTACTGTTATGTTAGCAACTGTTTTCACTTGAGACACTGAAGGAACGTAGACTCATACCAATATATAATCTACCTACAGAATACTTTTATATAAAGCCATCTGATAAAGATTATTCCCTTCTCTTAATCCCTTTACAAAGTCACCTTAAACACTTCACTTGTTTTCATGACCTAAAACCTCCTTTAGTGTTATCATGTCACTCAACCTGTATGCTAGTGACTAGTATCATTAGAATTCTCTAGGTAACAATCCATCTTTAAGAACTGGTCACCAATTTGCTTTAATTCAGAAGGCTAAACAAATAAAGTTCATAGTACTATATCAAATCCAAGCAAAAATTAGGAAGTTCATCAAATTATTGAGGGATAAACAAATGTAAATGCTGAGTTGAAACAAAACTAATTAATAGTGACTAAAGGTTTTCATTATTTAGTATCTTAAGCACAAAATGTTAGGCTCTGTTAATACTACGTTGCTGACACATTATGTCAACACAGAATAGCCAGTAGGACTTCTAAAAACACAAGTCAATTTGATAGTTACTAATGTCTCAAACCGGAGAAGGCAATGGCACCCCACTCCAGTACTCTTGCCTGGAAAATCCCATGGACGGAGGAGCCTGGTAGGCTGCAGTCCATGGGGTTGCTAAGAGTCCAGACACAACTGAGGCGACTTCCCTTTCACTTTTCACTTTCATGCATTAGAGAAGGAAATGGCAACCCACTCCAGTGTTCTTGCCTGGAGAATCCCAGGGATGGGGGAGCCTGGTGGGCTGCCAGTCTCTGGGGTCGCAGAGTCGGACACAACTGAAGCGACAGCAGCAGTGTCTCAAACTGCATACAAACGCATATCATTTTCTCTCTTTCTCACTACTCAAATCAATCACCCAGCTAAATTATTTTAAAATTCTCACAGAAACACTGAAGTGCCTTGATTTTTTGTTTTAGATTTAAATTGCTAGATATAGGAGATAAATTTAGTATGAATCAAGCAACAGTAATCCTGGTTAAGATAAAAACACTACAAAAGTCAGTTACAAACTACAAAGAGTTTCCAGTAAAACTAAGTTCTAGGTAGAATTAAACATATTTAACAACAGGTTTAAACAGCTTAACTATTAATACTTCATTCAAACTATTTTTTTTAATTGGGATATTATGTTTAGATTCTTGCAATTTTTGATTTGCAAAAGGACAGTTTCAGGGACAAACTGGTGGTATTTGTTTTTTAATATATATTACATTTCCATTATTAAATTTTGACTTACCTGGAAGGAAGTAGCACTAGAAAAGTTCTACTGAAAATTCTCTGTCTTCCTCAGGAACATAGCTATTTTAAATGTTGCAATGGGGATAACAATATTTGGGAACCCAGGGCATAAATTAAGAAAGGAATAGTGAAGTGTAACACAGTGAAAGTCTCATTGTATTCCTACGGGAAGTACTGGGAATTTAACAATTAATCAAGTCACAGTTTTTTTTTTCTAATGCAGACACACTTTTTAGTTTACCTAAGACACAGTAAAGAGTACATCGTCCTTTTAAACATCTTTTCAACTAACGCTCAAAATCCTTAGATCAACCCTGAAACAGTAGAACCAAAATCTTTATATTAATACATTTTATGCTCAATATTTTCAAAAATGTATTTCTAAATCATTTCTTAAATTATTAACCAAGGATCAGTACCAGTAGTATTTACAGGTAGTTTTATATGACAAATGCTCACTAACATTCTTGATTTTATTTACTTTCATTTTAATCAAATCCAAATTATTCCTAATTTCTTAAGAGATTTTATTTAACACCTTGCAGGTGGTTCTATATTCTTATGCAATCAGCTGTTCCCAGAAAAACTGAATAATAAGGAAACATACCTAAGAGAGGAGCTTGGGAGATTTTTTTGGTTGGGTATGTGTGTGTCTGGGCGTGTAGGCCTGGGGAGAGTGGTAGAAATACTAATTTGCAATACAGAAAAAACAATGCCATTCACATGGTTCTAACAAAAGTGTCTGACCACCCCCACCCCCACCCTCAAGAAGCCCTTAAATAAATTGGGAGATCAAAAGAAACAAAATAATTCCCCCAGCGTATCACCCCCAAATACAATAAAGAACAGCAGAGGAAGTGGCAAAGTTTAAAATAATGCCTTTATCGTTAGGACTATTATGCTGTCATAAGCCACGATCCTTTTGTTTTGGTAAATTGCTTATTTTCAATAGAAAAACACAAGGACGTGTGTACAAGTTCCAAAGCAGATGCATCGCCTCTGAATTTGGTATCAAATAATTAAATTTATTTTTCAGATATCAAATCTTCATATTTTAAATTATTCCATTATTTTAAACTTCACTTGAATCTTTAAAAAGCTAATTAAGTTACTCTAAGTGCAGTTTAATCTGTAGATGCTATCAAATTAAACTTTCAGCAGTTTTAAAGAAAAGGGAGTCATTACCAGAAAAACTGTCAAGATTTGACAACCAAAAAGGCAAATAATTTCAAACATAGACTAGTTCTAGGCAAAATTTATACAATTACTTTTAATACTGTCTATGTAGAACCATTTTCATTAAGTAAAAAAATTATTTTTATAGCACACTATGATTAAAAGTACTTATCTTTCCAGTTAAGTTTTCAACTTTGAAAAACTATAAATTGAGTTAAACTAAATTTTTTGTTTCAACAGATTGTCAAGCTGCTCTCCAAATGATATCAATTCATTACATTTAACTTACTTTAAAAACTCATACCTGAATATATTTAATGGTACTAATATGTGTAAATAATTATCCAAATCAAGCTTTTCTTCTGTCCCCAATATCTTGTTTTTTTAAAGTGCTACCTTTTTTTTATAGCTTAGCACATCAAAAACAGGTATTTAAAAGATAAAGTTTAATTCTAGCCTACTATTTTAAAAAACACAAATCTGAAACCTAAAAATAACATTTTTATACCCCTCAACGATAGATCAAAAATTACTTACCCCATACACCCGCAGCTAAAGATTTATTCTGATTTGGTTCTCTCTCATATTCAGGATTTAGAGATGGCTGGGGAAAAAAAAGGTGGAATAAAAAGAACAAAGGTTTAATCATATTTAAGAAAAAAATTCCTCTTAAAAGTAATCTCAAGAATATACTGACAAATCTGACATAATGAACTCTTAACAACTAAACACTGATTATTCATAAATCTTACTTTCTACTTAACAATTAAAATGGTTAATATCTATATTCACGCTAAGTTGAAGAAAACAAGGTGCCTTTAAATATTCTCCTCATCCTCAACTATGTGAAGAAAAAGTGTTTAAAAAGAAAAAAAGAAAGCAAATGGAGGAGAATCCAGTCTTTGCATCAATATGAGAAATCATCCTTTCTTAGTATAAGGTTAAGAGCAGACAAGAGGAAATCAGACCATTCCTTAATTCTTCTGTTAGGTTTGCATCCCTGAATGCTTTAGTTAACAAGCTCATACTCAAACAAAAGTACAAGTTTATTACTTCAAACAGTGATGCTCAGGTTATTAAAAGGAAACTGAGTTGAGCACTGAATGTGTACTCTAAAGATTAGCTTAGTAGATGTTTGCTCTTTAGAAAAGGGAAATTATTTAAACTTCTATGAAGAATAATATGACATAAATTTATCCAAAGTTTAAAAAAACCACATGGTGAGACACAGGAATAAGTAGACAGATCTAAGGAATGAAGAAGATTGGGGAAGGCAGAATTATCTACAGAAAGTCTCACGAAATGTAAAGACTAAAGATAACTGAACCAAAATAAATAAGTAAAAATTAAAAAATAATTGAACCTGTCAAGTGTGATCTCTGGAGAAAATGATAGGTAATAAAATCTGAGAGATTTGATGCTTAAATAGCACTTGTAGAAACCTCATTCATAGTAAGATTACAAGCAACTTACAAAATCCTCAGCCTCAAACTGCTTGCGTTCTCTCTTGTCTTCTTTCCTCCCTGTTTCACTGTCAGGTATGTTGTTTTCATGTAGTCCTTGGCTTTTTCCAGAATGGAAAATACTGCTACGAGAACGGGAACTTCCACCATGATATCCCCCTCGATGATTTATGTTTTCAGTACCATTTCTTCCATGTGTACGCCATCCATTTTTTTCTTTCCTTCCAAAGTTACCTTTTAAAAATAATGGCAAAGTATTACAAGTTCAAAGATGGTTATGCTTAAAGACTCAATCACAATCAAAACAATTACTGCAAGAATGTGAAGAAAACTCTTCTTAAACTCTACTATTTCTCAGCAACTTTACCTCCATTAGGACGTCCAATACCAGAATCAAAGCCATCTGAAGAGTTGTGTCGTCGGCGGTTCACATCATAACGATTTTCTGTCCATGAAAAGTTTTCAGAATGCTTTTCAAAATTCAATGACGACTGAAACAAATTATAAGCATACAGATAAACATACATATAAAATTTGACTAACTTCAGAAACTAGTAATACACTGGCTTAATTTATTCCCAGGAATTTTAAATGGTTAAGAAGAATATTTTATAATTATTTCAATGTGTTTGGTAACTGAAAACTTAAGAGGGATTCCACTGTTCATCTATTTTTTCTACCTGAGATAAACGAGAGCACCATTCTTAAAGAGTTTAACAACTATATTCATCCGAAAACTTTAAAGGTAAAGCCACTGTAAAGGCATCAAGGCAAATATAGTACACTTCTTTTAAAATAAAACATAGTATCGTGTATTTCACATTCTTTGATTTAAATAGCTCAAGGTTTTCTTCAAGATTAGAAAATTATGGCGAATGAAGCTACAGTTCTATTTTAAGTTCTCTACAGATTTATTTCCAAACTCCTCTTCCCCAAAACAAGTGTTCTAAAAAATCTGTCAAAGGAAGAATGTTGTAAAAACAATTATTACAATTCTCTCCAGGACAAACAGAAAAGCTCCTCAGTTTTAATACAAACACACTGCACACACTCTTTTCATTTAACTAGGCTCCTCCACATGGCCACTGTGGGACTTACTGGTGCAAGTTTCTCTACTGCTCCTGGCTTCATCCTCATGCTGCTTCTATGCATGAAGGACAAAGCCCTTCATCTGTCTTCCACCAGCGTCTATGAAACAACAGTGATAACCTGACTTGCTAAAACTTTTAAGTAGGGTAAAAACCCAAACACTTCACAACCCTACCAATTACGGTGATGAAGATACCATGCTCTCAAAGCTAAAACTTTCTAGAAAAACAAGGGTAGGGTCTCTTAGGCCAGATGGGGGCGGCACAGGATAAGATTCTTCAGGACCTGGCAACAATTGTCCTCATCCAAATGATGAGTGGAAGTAAAGGTTCCTCACTGTTTAGCAACTAAGTAAGTGGCAAGGGGCAGGACTGAAGCAAGATGTCCAAATAGTGCTTTAATGCTGAAATTCTCCTCGGAGTAGAAGGAAGAGATGTATTATCATGAGATGGGGTCCCATCTGAAAGGCAATATGGCTGTAGCCGCTGAAGTCAAGAGGTCACCAAAGCTGAACAGCAATGAGAACAGAGTTTGGGAAAGACTGAAAACATTACAAGTAAATTTGTTAAGGCCAAATTGCTACTGACACTGGAAACAAAGAAAAATGCAAAGCCTAGCTTTCTGGAGTGGATGTATTCTGTGCTCTTTGTACTTTCTGACTCCTTTCTTCCCCACATCAAACTCAGCTGCTTTAACATGAAAGTCAGTGTGCACCAGAACTTAAGGCAAGAAAGAAACAAACTCTTATAGTTCTGTTTCACACAGGTACCCACATTACCATCCTACCCACTCCCACGGAGGGGAGACAGCATTAAGCACAAGAGTAATTCAAACTTTTCCGTACAGGGCAAAGCCATGGCATTGTGGTACATGGGGGCATGAAAGGTACCAGCCTGGGGTGTTTCCCGGGGCCAGGAGGTACATAAAAGAGAAATCAACACCAATCCTGGCTTGAGAAGCCACAAGAGAAAATGCCTCCAGGCCACCCATGCAACCCCCAAAGGAACAGTCTCCTCCTCCACCCTGAACTTTCCCACATTCGATGCTAAAGAAATCATGAGCTGTCGTCCTGAAAGCTTAGACTGTAACTCTGATATGCACATACATACTAAACTCCTTAGTCTAGGCAAGAATATACAACAGAGGAAAGACAATCTCTTTAACAGGTGGTGCTGGGAAAACTGGTCAACCACTTGTAAAAGAATGAAACTAGAACACTTTCTAACACCATACACAGAAATAAACTCAAAATGGATTAAAGATCTAAATATAAGACCAGAACTATAAAACTCCTAGAGGAAAACATAAGCAAAACACTCTCTGACATAAATCACAGCAAGATCCTCTATGACCCACCTCCCAGAGTAATGGAAATAAAAGCAAAAATAAACAAATGGGACCTAATTAAACTTAAAAGCTTTTGCACAACGAAGGAAACCATAAGCAAGGTGAAAAACAGGCTTCAGAATGGGAGAAAATAATAGCAATCGAAGCAACTGATAAAGAATTAACCTCAAAAATATACAGGCAGCTCATGTAGCTCAATTCCAGAAAAATAAACAACCCAATCAAAAAATGGGCCAAAGAACTAAACAGACACTTCTCCAAAGAAGACCTACAGGTGGCTAACAAACACATGAAAAGATGCTCAACATCACTCATTATCAGAGAAATGCAAATCAAGACCACAACGAGGTACCATCTCATGCCAGTCAGAATGGCTGTTATCAAAAAGTCTATAAACAATAAATGCTGGAAAAGGTGTGGAGAAAAAGGAACCCTCTTACACTGTTGGTGGGAATGCAAACTAGTACAGCCACTATGGAGAACAGTGTGGAGAGTCCCTTAAAACACTGGAAATAGAACTGCCATACTGGGCATACACACCGAGGAAACCAGAATTGAAAGAGACACGTGTACCCCAATGATCATCACAGCACTGTTTATAATAGCCAGGACATGGAAGAAACCTAGATGTCCACTGGCAGACGAATGGATAAGAAAGCTGTGGTACACATACACAATGGAATATTACTCAGCTATTAAAAAGAATACATTTGATTCAGTTCTGATGAGGTGGATGAAACTGGAGCCTATTACACAGAGTGAAGTCAGAAAGAAAAACATCAATACAGTATATTAACACATATATATATAATTTAGAAAGATGATAACGATGACCCTATATGTGAGACAGCAAAAGAGACACAGATGTAAAGAACAGACTCTTGGACTCTGTGGGAGAAGGCGAGGGTGAGATGATTTGAGAGAATAGCATTGAAACATGTATATAACTATATGTGAAATAGATCGCCTGCGGGGGGTCCAGCCCCCGCAGGATCCAGGAGAACCTGAAGGAGAAACGGTGTTGGCGAATGAATGAATGAGAGAGGAATAGAGGAGAGAAAAAGGCTGATATTCCTTGGTTTACACAAAAAGCCAATAAAGCCCTGAGACAAGGGGCTTGCCCTGTTCACGGAGGCCACAGGTGCCCTCCCGGTCTCCCGAGGGAGTGAAGACGCAGAACTTCTTCCCGTTCAGGTCTTAGAAACCCAGGCAGATAAGTGAACGCAGGGAGCCTCTACACTCCAAGGGATCAGCCTGAAAAAGAGAGTAAGAGAGAGAAAGAAAAAAAAAAAGACACGGGGTGACCAAGCTTCTTCGAGCAAGGCCCGTTACTTTATTTTCAAAAGAGACTTTTATACCTTAACTTGTACATAGAGGGAAATGAAAGATGCAAGGTCATACAGAGTCAGCCCAAACATTCCAGCAGTTTTGCCCTGATCGAAACCAGGATTTTTTCTGCAAAACTTTCCCACAAATGATGTTGTGTACTTTATCTTCTGGCCTTGGAGGCCTGTGAACATTTTATGACCCTCTTTTGATAAAGGCTGCTCAACCAGAAAACTTATTTTCCCTCAAAGTGTTTTTTCTTTATATTTCTAATCTATGTCAGCCTCAGAAAATGCTAAACAGAGTTACATTTCTCACAGAGCAAAGGTGCAGTGAGTTACAAGAAAGAACCAATTAGCTCAAAGGTCTGATGTGGTTAAATTCAAGGCTACACTTGTTTTTCTTACATTCCAACTATGTTAACTAATGCACTCCCAGGTGCACAGTGGATAAGAGATATGGGAACTTAGCAACAAGCATTGGCCCAATAATGAAATCCTACACCAGCACTACTCTAATAACTTTTAACTCTTTGAAAGGCTCTATGTTTCAGGCTTCCCGTGCCTCTCACAGTTGGGAGGCTGCAAATAATCACATGCGTAGCTCCAAGAGTCTGGATAAACCTGCCAAGCAAGCTAGAATGCTAACAGAGGGGGTTTGATTTGAAATATTCCTCTCATGTCCAGGAGACTTATTAGCTAGAGCCCTAAGTTGATTTTCTCCAGAGAAAGGTGGTCGGGGATAGCCCCCTGTATGTCAGGAGAGTTGGTGAAAGGCACAAAACAGTAAGACAGACAGATTCTGGTTTTGGGGTAAATGCTCGAGCTGGTCTAGGGAGCCCCTTGAGTCCTGAAGCCTTGCTTAACAGTTCTCTTCCACACGACCTTGTCATGACTGGGATGGCCCGTGCTGGCTCCTGGCAATCGCCAGTCCAGGTTTGATGCATGAGACAGGATGCTCAGGGCCAGAGCACTGGGATGACCCTTAGGGATGGGATGGGGAGGGGTTGGGAGGGGGGTTCAGTTTGGGGAACACATGTACACCCATGGCTGATTCATGTCAATGTATGGCCAAAACCACTAAATACTGTAATTAGCCTCCAATTAAATAAATTTTAAAAAAATAAAATAAACAAACTCCTTAGTCTGTGTGCCCATGGTGGGAATGGACCCTAGTATCCCAACATGGCTGATAAAAATTTGGAAAAATCTCAGCAGTAAGAGTGGGAAATTAAAGTGATCCTGCAGTTGGAGCCACTAGGCCAATTCAGTACCAGTGTGTTTCATAGTTGATGCTAACGTTACATGCTTGTACTAAAAATGCTCTAGATTCTTCCATTCAGGAAATGTCACAGGTTGACAGATGATTCCCATCCCCTTCAAAATGGTCTAATAAAAAGTACAGCTTCCAGAAGGAAAGAAAATAAAATCGTATGTGGCTGAAGACTTGGCTCTGCAGTATTCAGAAAGACTATTTTCCAGTACAGCAATGTTATCTGCCTGAGGCACACACCAAATACACACTCCTTTTAAAAATTGAGTCCCCCTGGTAGCCTAGTGGTTAGGATTCTAGGCTTTCAGTGCCATGGCCAAGATTCAGTGTTCAATCCCTAGTCAGCCAAAAGAAGAATGTGGCTCCTGCCATAATGCTGAGCTCTTACTGAAAGCAAACTTAAACTAAGGACTAACCAATAAAAGAACCCAAGAGGGCTCCTGATCAAATGGAAATCATGTGTTCAACAACACACCTGGCCTCACCCTTGAAGTGCCAACCATAAATTTGCAGTATACTTTATTCCCCTTCCTGCCACCATGACAAGCCAGTGTTTCATAAGGCTCTCAAATCAGAAAAGTTCCCCTAAATGACTGGGCCTGGTTCACTGATAGTTCACTAAGTTAAAAGATGATGGTACACACAGTAGCCACCCAGCCCCAACAACTCTGGAAAACCAAATGGGTAAATGCCAATCACCTCAATGGAATAAAAACTATGATCCTTGCCTTAGATATTCTTAAGGACAAGACATTTTATATTTTTCTAACTCTTGTATTGTTGCCAATGGCCTCATCATCCATCACTGAAAAACTACAGACTAGCCAATTAAAAACATCTCTTGGGGTCACACATGATGGGAAATTGCAGCTGCTGCTGAGACAGTCTGAGTCATTCATGTTGATTCAGTAAGGCTTGCTATCTGATGAAAGTGAATGGCATTGAGAGTGACTGAAATCAGAATGCCAATCAAAAATCTTCAGCATACCACCTAGACCCATTATCACACCAGAATTGGAACAAACCCACTATCACAGACTGGTTACAAAAGAAAGGACTTTATCTTTCTGATACCTCTACCGCATGCCAGCTTGTGACTCCTGCCAAAAGCTGGTCCATCTGTCTCACTGTAAAGAACACCACATCACACGGAACTACATCAAAGATTTGACTTCTTCATGGAGTCCTCAACGGAGCTGGATCACTACTTAAACTTTTTCAGGTTACATTATTACTACTGCAGTCTGATGGGCTAACTCTGGTCACAGTATTGTGTCTCCTGAAATTAATTCATGTAATGGGTATATTCTAGACCAGGAACAGTCCATTAAACAGTACATCTCTTGTCAAAAAGGTCATCCTCCAATGAATCAATATTCAAAGTACTCAATGGACATTTCATACTCTCTATTATTCACAAGTATAGACAAGCATTTTAACAGTCTCCTCAAAATTCAACTCAGAACCATTTACACTACACCTCTATACCCCTCATCTCGTTCCACATCTTAGTAAGATGAATGAATGCAGCATAACCGAAAGGGGATCATCTCCTCTTGGCCACTTCTTGTGTAGTAATCAGGATGACAGAAGTGGAAGAGTTATGACAGTAAACAGACTTACACTAAAAATTCTGCTCTGATTATCCCTAGATATAATGTTTCTTTCTTTTCCCCAAGAACAACTACAGGCCAGGCCACTCCACAGGGTGATGGCTAACCAAAAAGGAATTCAAACAAATCTAGTTTGGCCACGTGGATTCTCCTGTTGAACTGGCATGGTCCTAGACATGTAGACAACAGCCATTTGCTTGTGTACACTTCTCCCGGAGTCCCCGCCTATAGTATCCAAAGTAGACCAAGGTGAGGGTGAGATATCTTTAAAATGGGGCCTCTGAAAATTATTTTAAAATGCCCCTATCCCACTCACACCCAGTTCCTCTAGATTAAACTATCTAGGTACAAGAAGAGTTTTTAAGTGAAGTTAGAGCTATGGGAATGGGACACTGCATACAGATTACATAAAGAGGGAGAGTAAAAACCCTAGCAATTGGGAGAAGAAACATCTTTAACACTAGAAAGCACAGGTACAAAGGAGAACAATTAATGATCTCCTTATCCCCTGGAACAAGGGTCCCCAACATGCCAGGCCATGGACCTCTACAGGTCCGTAGCTTGTCAGGAACCAAGCCACAAGCAGGTGAGCAGTGGGTGAGTGAGAGAAGCTTCAACTGTATTTACAGCTGCTCCCCATCATTCACATTACTGCCTGAGTTCCACCTCCTGTCGGATCAGTGAAAGTATTAAATTCTCATAGGATTGCAAACCCTACCATGAACCATGTACAGAACGAACCTAAGTTTCACACTCCTTATGAGAATCTAATGCCTGATGATCTGAGCTGGTGCTGAGATGGTGATGTTAGCACTGGGGAGCAGCTGCAAATACAGATTACCATTAGCCGAGAGGTCTGACTGCACAGTGAAAGTCGCTCAGTCCTGTCCAACTCTTTGACCCCCCACGGACTACACAGTCCATGGAATTCTCCAGGCCAGAATACTGGAGTGAGTAGCCTTTCCCTTCTCCAGGGGATTTTCCCAAACCAGGGATCGAACCCAGGTCCCCACATTGCAGGTGGATTCTTTGCCAGCTGAGCCACAAGGTATGGACTCCTGACTGCACAGAGACCATAATAAATCCACTGCTTGCAGGTTATCATCAAAACCCTATCAGTGAATGTCAAGTCACAACAGGTCTGCATCTGGTGGCAGGCTTTATAGTGGCAAATGAGTTGATGTCCTTCAATTGTACAGCTGCATCTGGTGAAAACCTTTAAGTTAGAATCCAACACTTATTCTAGTCTGTGTGTAGGCTGCCCATTATTTTATTTACCACTTCCATCCGTCTCTCCTTCCCACCCCGCACATTTGTCTGGGTCACAGCTTTTTTGGTAGGCCCCACAAAAGCTGTGCTGTGTTTAGTCACTCAATCGTGTCCGACTCTTTGTGACCCCATGTACTACAGACAGCCAGACTTCTCTGTCCTTGGATTCTCCACACAAGAATACTGCAGTGGGTGGCCATGCCCTCCTCCAGGGGATCTTCCCAACCCAGGGATCAAACCAGGGTTCTGCACTGCAGGCAGATTCTTTACCAGCTCAGTTACCCGGGAAGCCCCACAAAAGATAACCCTAGCCAAAATGAGTAAAAAAACAAACACTGCTGGAGCACTTCTTTGAAAAGTGGGCAAAGACCCAGGTGAACAGAAGACTCTTAAGACTGCCAACAAAAAAGAAAGCTGCACTTAAGAATCCTACTTAAATTACAAGTACATTGCAACAGGTGATTCACATTCTCCAAGTCTACCTTGTATAATATGTACTGACCCAATGAAGCCATGAAACCTTCAAAACTGCTTCGCCACATGGAGACCAAGCACCCTGCATTAAAAGACAAGCCTCTGGAATTTTTCAAAAGAAAAAGACATGAACATGAAGAACAGAAGCAATTATTGAAGGCCTCCACTTCATCAAACATGTCTGCACTGAGAGCATCATTTTTAGTAGCTAACTAAAAATTGCTAAAGCTAAGAAGGCCTTTATTATTAATGAAGAGCTGATTCTGCCTGCTGCTAAGGACAACTGTCTTGGACTTTCAGGAAGGCTGCAGCCCAAAAGGTGGCATGTGTTCCTCTTTCAGCTAGCACCATAACTAGACAAACTGATGAAACAGCAGAAGATACTGAGACCCAGTTGTTAGAGAGGATTAGAGAGTCACCACAGTAAGCAATCCAGGGTGACATGAGTCTACCGACATGAACAAGGCAACAATGCTTGTTTTTGTGTGATCTGTTTTTCACCAGGATATGCATGAGGATATGTTATGTACATTGATGTTGCCAACCAACACCACAGGTGCAGAACTATTTAAATCTCTGAATAGTTACATATCAAGAAAATTGAATCAATCATTTTGTATGGGGGGGAGGGAATAAGCCACAGAATATTTTCTATTGAGGATAAGGGTTGCTTTTTGACCCACTGTATTGCCTCTATAATTGTAGGTAATAATAATACCAAATTTTTTTTTGGTGGGCAGGGAGGGGACTTAGTTCCCTGACCAGGGATCGAACCCATGCCCCCTGTGGTGGAAGTGTGCAGTTTAAACCACTGGACCACCAGGGAAGTCCCTCCCTTGAGTGGATTTTAAAGGATAACAGAGTGGCCTTAGACAATATATTGGCTGGCTGAAAAAAATCATTTACTAGTGCCCCTTAAGCTATTCACAACTGCCTAAATCCTGGTCTCACTCACTGCTGCTTGGGACACTGGTAATAGCCTTAATTGCTGTGTAAAACAATTAAATGGATTTGGTTCTGGTCTCTGTCAGATTAATCAGAGTAGCTGAGAGTACTACAATCATGCGAAATTCAAGTCTGGCTGCAACATGTATGGACTGTTGGGACAGGCAATCATCATGGACCCTGAGCATCCCTCAGTTTAGTCGCTCAGTCATGCCCAACTCTTTGCAACCCCATGGACTGCAGCACACCAGGCTTCCTTGTCCATCACCAACTCCTGGAGCTCGCTCAAACTCATGTCCATTGAGTCAGTGATGCCATCCAACCATCTCATCCTCTGTCATCCCCTTCTACTCCTGCATTCAATCTTTCCCAGCATCAGGGTCTTTTCCAGTGAGTCAGTTTTTCACATCCAGTGGCCAAAATATTGGAATATCAGCTTCAGCATCAGTCCTTCCAATGAATATTCAGGACTGATTTCCTTGAGGATTGACTGGTTTGATCTCCTTGCAGTCCAAGGGACTCTCCAGAGTCTTCTCCAACACCACACTTCCTTTGTTGGCAAAGTTAATGTCTCTGCTTTTTAAAATGCTATCTAAGTTGGTCATAGCTTTCCTTCAACGAGCAAGCATCTTTTAATTTCACGGCTGTAGTCACCATCTGCAGTGATCTTGGCGCTACAACAGAAAGTTTGTCACTGTTTCCATTGTTTCCCCATCTATTTGCCATGAAGTAATGGGACCAGATGCCATGATCTATCTACGTTTTTTGACTGTTCAGTTTTAAGACAATTTTTTCATTCTCCTTTTTCACTTTGATCGAGAGGCGCTTTTGTTCTTCTTTGCTTTCTGCCATAAAGGTGTTGTCATCTGCATATCTAAGGTTATTGATGTTTCACCTGGCAATCTTGATTCCAGCTTGTGCTTCATCCAGCCTGGCATTTCACATGATGTACTCCGCATATAAGTTAAACAAGCAAGGTGACAATATACAGCTTTGATGTACTCCTTTCTCAATTTGGAACCAGTCTGTTGTTCCCTGTCCAGTGCTAACTGTTGCTTCTTGACCTGCATACAGATTTCTTAGGAGGCAGGTAAGGTGGTCTGGTATTCCCATCTCTTGGAGAATTTCCACACTTTGTTATGATCCACACAGTCAAAGGCTTTGGCATAGTCAATAAAGCAGAAGTAGATGTTCCTCTGGAACCCTCTTGCTTTTTCTATGATCCAATGGATGTTGGCAGCTTGATTTCTGGTTCTTCTGCCTTTTCTAAATCCAGCTTGAACATCTGGAAGTTCTCAATTCATGTACTGTTGTAGCCTTTGCTTGGAGAATTTTGAGCATTACTTTGCTAGTGTGTGAGATAAGTGCAATTGTGCAGTAGTTTGAACCTTCTTTGGCATTGCTTTTCTTTAGGACTGGAATGGAAACTGACCTTTTCCAGTCCTGTGGCCACTGCGGAGTTTTCCACATTTGCTGCCATATTGAATGCGGCACTTTAACAGCATCGTCTTTTAGGATTTGAAACACAGCCCCACTCATCAACAGAAATTTGGATTAAACGTTTACTGAGCACGGCCCCGCCCATCAGAACAAGACCCAGTTTCCCCCAGTCAGTCAGCAAGCTTCTTATCCTTATCAGAGGGCAGAGAGAATAAAAACCACAATCACAGAAAACTAATCAAACTGATCATACGAACCACAGCCTTGACTAACTCAATGAAACTGTGGGCCATGCCATGTAGGGCCACCCAAGACGGACAGGTCACAGTGGAGAGTTCTGACAAAACGTGGTCTACTGGAAAAGGGAATGGCCAACCACGTCTGTATTCTTCCCTTGAGAACCCCATGAACAGTATGAAAAGGTAAAAAGATATGATACTGAACATCCCTCCATGTTCTTATTTGCATGCCAAGAACGCAAGGCCTTGACAGCTCTTTCTATGGCCCTTTTCTCAGGGTTACATTCGTAGAGAATATTGAGGGTCAGATAATGTCCTACTCCGGGACAAAGAACAGGATTCTTATAGATGTGGCAGATATACAAGGGAGGCATATACCTGGGCTGTTCCATGTCAACTCCCAGAGGTTTTAAAGAACAGGAAGAACCAGTGCCAAAATCATGCTTATGCTGCCTGCTGTGCTAATAATAATAATGCACTTTGTCTCATGAGACCTGGAAGTCTCATCTCTGCCAGCATCCATGAAACAGCAACAAGCTAGCTTATTATAGTTATCTTGAATGCAGGATAAAGAATGCAGGATAAAATTTCAGACCTTTCAGACTCTGACATATAGCCAGCATAGTAAAATATGAATAAGAAACACAAGTAACAGGATTGAAAATATAGAAAGAAAACTGGTATTATTTGTGAATGATTGATTTTCCACATTAAAAAGTCCAGAAGACATTAAAGGAAAAATTAATCAATGTTGCTAGAAACAACATTACTACTTCAAGATACAATATATATGCTAAAAAGACTTAGTAAGAAAACTTTTTAAAATAGCATTTAAAGTAGCAACAAATAGGAACCTCCCTGGTGGTCCAGTGGCTAAGACTCCATGCTCCCAAAGCAGGGCACCCAGGCAACTCTATGTAAAACAGTTAAAGATCACACACAGACATACATACACACACACACTCTCTTTTTCTCTCCCCCGCCAAACCAGTACTCCCCCTAGAAAGGCAGCCCAGAAAAAATAATAAACAAAGAATGTGAATAGGCAATTCACAGAAATATAACCCCATGTCCAAGAAACAGTAAAAATATATTTCATAACAAAGACTGGCAAAAATGTTAACTCTGATAATCTGACAAAGTCTTGGCAAGAGAGCAAGAGTACAAAGTAAAAAGAATAGTTATGTACAGCATTCAGGAGTATAAATCAGTATACCAGATGGAAAAGAAATTTGGCAGTATGGTACTGAATTCCAGCAATTTTTCTTCTAACTATAGGTCAGAGCCTTGCCGGAGAAGGCAATGGCAACCCACTCCAGTACTCTTGCCTGGAAAATCCCATGGATGGAGGAGCCTGGTAGGCTGCATGCAGTCCATGGGATCGCTAGGAGTCAGACACGACTAAGCGACTTCACTTTCACTTTTCACTTTCATGCATTGGAGAAGGAAATGGCAACCCACTCCAGTGTTCTTGCCTGGAGAATCCCAGGGACGGGGGAGCCTGGTGGGCTGCCGTCATGGGGGTCGCACAGAGTTGGACACAACTGAAGTGACTTAGCAGCAGCAGCAGCAGCAGCAGCAGAGCCTTGCCATTCAAAATGTGGTCCAGAGACAAGCAGAATCAACAATACTTTGAAGACTGTCAGGACTAGGACCCCATTAGAGATTTACTTAAATTAGAATCTGCATTTTAACAAAATTCCCAGATTACTTTCATAGCCATTAAAGTCTGAGAAGCAGGAGTCTAAAGAATTCTTATCCATGCATGCAAGGAGACGGTAAAAGAATAGTCAATACAGTATTCATTATAGAGTTCAGTTCAGTTGCTCAGCCATGTCCGACTCTTTTGCAACCCCATGAACTGCAGCACGCCAGGCCTCCCTGTCCATCACCAACTCCCGGAGTCCATCCAAACCCATGTCCATTGAGTCGGTGATGCCATCCAACCATCTTTTCCTGTCATCCCCTTCTCCTCCTGTCCTCAATCTTTCCTAGCGATATAAACAATCTCAACTTAATGAGACAAACACAGTGTGATACAGAGGCAAAAAATAGAATACAGAGTTTTGAGGCTCCCCTGGTGGTTCAGACTGAAGAATCCACCTGAAATGCAAGAGACTTGGGAACAGTTTTTAAGGTAATTACAGCAAATCTGCAGATATCAACATGGGGGGAAATCTAAAAGATATAAAATAACAGATATAAAAAGAGGTTCAGAATATAAATGTTAATCACTTATATTAATGTTCTATATGTACAGAAAACTCTTTTTTCATATCCAGCAGAGTACATCATGAGAAACGTTGGACTGAAAGAAACACAAGCTGGAATCAAGACTGCCGGGAGAAATATCAATAACCTCAGATATGCAGATGACACCACCCTTATGGCAGAAAATGAAGAGGAGCTAAAAAGCCTCTTGATGAAAGTGAAAGAGGAGAGGAGAGTGAAAAAGTTGGCTTAAAGCTCAACATTCAAAAAACGAAGATCATGGCATCCGGTCCCATCACTTCATGAGAAATAGATGGGGAAACAGGGGAAACAGTGTCAGACTTTATTTCTGGGAGCTCTAAAATCACTGCAGATGGTGACTGCAGCCATGAAATTAAAAGACGCTTACTCCTTGGAAGAAAAGTTATGACCAACCTAGATAGTATATTCAAAAGCAGAGACATTACTTTGCCATCAAAGGTCCGTCTAGTCAAGGCTATGTTTTTTCCTGTGGTCATGTATGGATGTGAGAGCTGGACTGTGAAGAAGGCTGAGCGCCGAAGAATTGATGCTTTTGAACTGTGGTGTTGGAGAAGACTCTTGAGAGTCCCTTGGACTGCAGGGAGATCCAACCAGTCCATTCTAAAGGAGATCAGCCCTGGGATTTCTTTGGAAGGAATGATGCTAAAGCTGAAGCTCCAATACTTTGGCCACCTCATGTGAAGAGTTGCCTCATTGGAAAAGACTCTGATGCTGGGAGAGACTGGGGCAGGAGGAGAAGGGGACGACCGAGGATGAGATGGCTGGATGGCATCACGGACTCGATGGACATGAGTCTGGATGAACTCCAGGAGTTGGTGATGAACAGGGAGGCCTGGCGTGCTGCGATTCATGGGGTTGCAAAGAGTCGGACACAACTGAGCGACTGAACTGAACTGAGTAGCAATATAAAAATATATACTGGGAATATCTCTGGGGAAAAAACGAAGACAGAAAAAGGACTGTGAAGAAGTCAACAGCAGACTTCAATTGTCTATTTCCATAAGAGACACACAGATGAAACTGCAAAATGTTATGATGTGACTTATTCTCCATGCTTCTCTGTACGTTTAAATACTTCTTTAGAACTATCCACATGGTTCTTTTAGAATTATTAAGACAATATACTGTAGGAAAATATACGCAGACTATGCAACAAACCCCTCAATATGAAAAGAGCTATTACAAATAAATCACTAAGAAATAAATTACATGAATAACATTTCCTAAGACAAAAATATTGTCATAATTAAATAATGCAAATCAAAACAATGAAGTGTCATTTTTCATTGAATTTCACAAATATGAAAAAATGAGACAACAGCCAGCATTGCCAATAGTGAAAAATCTGCCCCTCTCCATAAAATTTTTATAGGATTACAAACTGGTACAACCTTTCCAGACAGCAATTAGGCACTATCTACCAAAAGGTATAAACTTCCTAATTCAGATTCTACTGCTAGGAATTTCCCCTACAAATACATTCAAGAGATGCCCAAGCATTTCTGCAACTTAGTCCATTATGAGGTCCAATTAATCTATGTAGATTCACTCAATAAAATATTAAGGTTGACGGTTGAAAAATGCAGGGAGTTAGGGGTGCCAACTCTTATGTATGATCAAAATCAGTATCCAAAGATCACGCAGTTCTATAGTACATTATTTATTGGGGAGAAAAAAATCCACGTAAGTGGACATAAATAGCCCAAACCCATATTGCTCAAGGGTCAACTGTACACAGCCACTGCAGAGTAAAGACACCCATGTACTAACTACAGAAATAGATTATTAGAGATGCTATCCTTGAAGGAAAAAAAAAAAGCAATTTCATTTGCTTATCCAAACCAAGATAAAATTATATTCTGATATATATATTAAAACATCCCGGTTATTTCACTTCAGAAAATTAGTCTACTTCTTAATCAAAAAAAGAAAGTTTTTAAACATAAATATTTAAAGTCAAGCACACATATGTTCCTATGCTAACTCAAGTACTTTGGGTCAAGTTACCTGTTTCTCTCAACCTCAGTTCCCCATCTGTTTACATGGGTTGGGGCGAGTGGTGGTGGAAGAGCAGAACAGTATTTTACCTTTTATGCTTTTGTTTGCCTTCTTATAAAGCGCTTTACATAGTGACTGGCATGTAGTAATGACTCAAGAAATATTAGTTACCACATTTTAAATCTTTTTCTGAATTTTTAAAAATATCATAATTTTCTTATTCCTAGAATATGTGAATCAACAGTTAACAACTACTTAGTAAACAAGAAGTTTCAATGAATTCAGCTACCAGTCTAAATTTTCTCATCCTTTCTTAGCCTAAAGTTTAAAAAGCACAGTTTCAATGCAAACTGATAGTACTTATACTATTGAAGGAAAGTAATTATAATTCTATTTTTCAAACTGCACCTGAGGTCTCATTATAAAAGACACATAATTAGTAACAGTTTGTATTTTTTTAAGCATTTTTTTTTGGCTGGAATAAAAAGACCCCAAGAGGAAGAAGAACACAGGTAAATGACTTTTTAGTTACAGCTATGTGCATATGAAAACATGATGTAAAATTTCTTACTGGGTCCTAATGAACAGTTCAAATGCCAGTATGTGTATTTCATATACAGAAACAAAAACATGCAGTTTAAAATTTCACCACATGATGGGGCTAAAATTCTGCACACCTTAGAAAACTCAGGTGCAGTGCTGAAAACACTGTTAACCCCTAATTCAAGTACTCTTATCATCTCTTCAAAGAATAAAAGAAAAGACTTAACACAAAGTTGAAAAAGAGAACCCAACATTTATTTATGACTATCCCATTTACTCAGGATAAGATTAAAAGGGCTCTGTCAGAAAACAAGAATTATAACTGAAAACCCAGGAATAGTGATTTTGAGAGATACAGTCATTATACTAAATGATGTGTGTATTTATTTGTTTGTTAAAACCACTTTGTGAAAGGTCTAAGAACATAATTTCAAATATTGCTAGTTAAGAGTTCAAAGTGACATTATTTTCTGTAGGTAATCTAAAATAAACTAGAATTCATTGAAAATTTAGAATTGGCAAAATCAAGACGTTTCATGAGGGCCTATATCCAGATCAAATGTCTGGTTCTAGAAAGCATTAAGAATTCCACCACACATAACAAAGTCAATCTTAATCAACCTTAATCAACACTTCAATGAAGACAAGAATTATCCTCAATAATGTTTGTAACTAATTTTCCAGGTGCTGATAATTTTTATTGATATGTTTAAAAATGAAAACAAATCTTAACTCATTTCAAAGTGAAAAGGGAAACAAACGGAGGAGCAAGAAATTCATGTACTTCCAGGCTCTGAAGTAGGTCTGAAAAAAACTAAATCCAGGAAAAGCATAGCTGACAGCAACCAGGGGGGTGGGGTAGACATAAACAACAAGAGCAAAGCAAATTTCAGAGACCTAAATAGAAGAGGAAAGGCAGGCAAACAGAGTCTGTAACTAAGAAATGGTTTTCCCATTTCCTAACAACTGTGATCCCGTTTTATAATCTATGAAATAAAATGTTTTAATCATTTTACAAAATGCACAAATGAAAATACTACAAAATAGAAAATGCATCCTAGATTCTAGTCTGGGCTCACACTAATTACATGAAAACAGGCAAGTCAATGAGCCTTCCAGAGAATCCGTCTGCATAAAATAAAGTCAGTTCACATGCTGCGTCTCCAGTGCAACTTTTCCAATATATTATGATCGGACAAGTCCTTACTGGGGAACAACTCTGCAAATTATAAAATTGTTCCCATAAAAGCTGTTTCGGCAAACTGTTCTATAAGAACTGCTTGGACCCCCAAAAGGTCCTAGATGAATGCCTTAGCATGGTAGAGACTGATTAACAGGTAAGCAGATGATTAAGACCTCCCTCTTGATTCCTTTGCACTATGGAAAAAACAAAGTGGAAGATAGTATGAAGCCAGATAAGATTGATTCTAATCAATTTCAACATCCCTCTCAGCAATGCTTATAAGCAGATGACAATTTCAATGTCAAGCATGTCTTATACACTAAATTCTGTTTCGGTTATATAAAATGAACATTTTAAAATCAGTGAGTCATCTAATATGTAGCAACACTCCAAAGTTCTCATAACTCCTAAAACTGAGTAATATGCCAAAGTCTCATTTATTTGAAAAAGAAGTCTTCCAGTTGTAAGGAAAGACTTAAAAAACTTCTGATTATTTTTAACGTTATCTATAGCAAAGTAAGCAAAGTTAGTTATCAGAAGAATAGTACAGAGTGAGGTAAGCCGCAAAAGTAATGTGCAATGTATTTAACTGGCTTGAATTTTAAAATGTAAAACTTTAGCACAATAGACAACTTTTGAAGTAAATGGTTTAGAATGTTGATGGTATACTGAAAATTGACATATATACATAAAGCAACACATTAACTATGAAATAACTTAGAAAGTTTAGGTGTTTCTCTGCAAAACATTAAGCTTTAGTTTAACTACATCTGTGTAGAACATGAACTAAATAAAAGCAGACAGACAAAAAGAAAAGAGAGATGCAAGAAAAGAATACCTTTGTTGATGATGGTGGGGTAGGAAAATTAAGCCAGGCTGGAGCAAAGTCATGCTGCGCCATTTAGGTCCAGTCTCTCCAACTCAGCGAAACAAGGTTTCAACACCTCATGGCAAGTCCCTGTCATACAAAAGTGGAAAGCATTAGATCTATATAGTTCCTGGCCAAAGTTCTCTTATACCTCCTTTAAATTACAATAATCTGACTACTATAAGATTTCAATTATAATTCTAGAAAAGGCAAAAATATAGTGACAAACCAGTCAGCACAGTGGAGGGTAAAGGGCCTGGAGAGAAAGGAAATGACTACAAAGGAAAGAAAGAAATTTTCAAGGGTAACTGGGTATTTATCTTAATTGTGGTGAAGGTTATTATACAAATGTAGACATCTGTTAAAACTCACCAAATTATGCACTTAAAACTGGATAATTTTATTATCAACTACCTCAATGAAGCTTAGTTTTGAAATCACAATAGTCTTAAAACGGACTAGTTATAAAGTGTCTCCTGATGTGACACAACATGACGCAAACAGCGTCACTGATGTACACAGCACATATTCTTCCCCCTGCCCCATACAGAATCTGAATTCTGATCTAATCACCAATTTGCAGGAAATTCAACACAGATAATAAATTAAAGGACAACTGAGGGAAGTAATCCCATCAAATGGAGATCACAAGATATTCTACAGGTCAAATGTCCTGGCTTCTTCAACAAATACATGGATTTCACAGACAGATCAATCAAATACATGTGGACCTTACATAGATCCTTATTCCAACCAAATTCAAAAAGTGAAAATTATGAAACAGTCCAAAATTTGAACATGAGCTGAATATTAAATGACTTTTAAGAAATTATTAGTCACTGTAGATGTAACTGTTAGTGCAATGATGGTACAGTGGACCCTTCAACAATAAGGTCTCAAACTGTCATGGTTTGAGATACTTATATACAGATTTTTTTTCACTAAATATGTAATACAGCACTACATGACCTGAGGTTGGTTGGATCCAAAGATGTGGAGCAGCAAGTGGAGAGGGCCAACTGTAAAGATTTTTTGACTTCTCAAGTCAGACTTTTGAACTGCGTGGATAGACAGCACCCCAACCTCTATGCTATTCAAGGGTCAACTGTATATAAAAGGACATATACTGAAGTCTTTGCAATTAAATCCATGTATCTGGAACTTGCTTTAGGGGCAAAAAACAAGGAATATGGGTCACTGAAAAAGGTTATCCGTGTGTTTATAAATGTTAGTACAGGGAGGTGCTTAAGTAATCTCTCTACTTAATGTATGTTGGAAAATTTCCACAATTAAAATGATTTTTTAAATTACAATCATCACAATGGGCATCCACTACTCTTCTACATGCTAAATTTAACTTTTTGGAAGCCTCTCTCAATTGCATCAAAAATTTCAAGTCACCAGTGCAATCTAAACACAGTAAATTCACAGATTTTTTTTAAATGGGGAAGAAGCTAACTGGGCAACTGTACTCATTTCAATATAGAGCTTAGACATTAGTCAATGAAGAAATCAAATTTCCTGAACATTAATGTCTAAATTTACTAATGTCTTATATTTACAACTGCAGAATAATCTCAAAAGGGAAATTTTAAAAAGCAAAATTATCAACACCTCTGCTAATCATCCTTTTTCAAAATTCTTTCAAATATAAGTGCTATGGCAGAATTTAAGTCATACCAAAGTATTTCCTAAATTAAAAATTCTCAAGATACTACACAAAAACTCCACTTCTGCTATCCAATGTACTGGAAAGGGGAAGGGGCGGAGGGAAGGTCAACAAACGTCAGATGTTAAGAAACAGAAACTGGTTAACTCACTAAGGTAGTGAAAATGTTTACATAATTAAATGAGCAGGGCTTCGCTGTTGGTCCAGTAGTTAAGAATTCGCCTATCAATGCAGGGGACACTGGTTTGATCCCTGGTCCTCGAAAATCCCATATGCCACAAGGCAACTAAGCCTGTGTGCTGCAACTACTGAGCCTGCGCATCCTAGAGCCTGCGTTACGCAACAGAGAAGCCACCACAATATCAAGCCTGCGCACAGCAACTAGAGAGTAGCCCCAGCAACCATAGAAAACCAAAGATTAAATGGTAAGTTAGTTACACACTAAAACTTATTCCTAAGAGACAAACCACCACTATTAACTCTTTCTGGGTGTCTTTATGAATTCTAATTTAAATCAATTCTTAAAGAATAAAGCATAGATAGCTAATAGCATAAGTTTTCCTGTTCTAAAAAAAGGTAAAGAGCAATACTAATTAATATCACATTTACAGAAGTATGTGATGAGATCAGGATGTGCCATCCCCAAAACAAGCCATTTTGATGTAAGAAAAATTGAGCTGAAGGCATGTGAGTTCCTAAAATTCCTTATCAACCTAAATGCAGAGCCTGCCAAAAGAATTTCTTAATCCCCTCTCCTGGAGCAACTCATCTTCTCTTTTGGGGAGAAGAAAAAAGAAAAAAAAAATTCAGCACCACACTCAGACACTGCCACAAATGCCCCCGGACCCAGTTATCCATTTTGTCTCAAAAATTATTTGCTTTTTTCTACTAAGTATTCTTTCCCTCTGTGAAGTTAGATATACAGATTCCAAATTCTACTCATCCTCTTTGAGTTACTCACTGTGAGAGGTACTGCCAGGTGACCGCGTGCTAATAAACTTGTTTTCTCTTGTTAATATGTCTTTCTTCAGTTTAATTTACAGAGCCCCAGCCAGAGAACACAGGAATGGAGAAAAGAAATTTTTCCCTGGTGGCTGAGGGGTAAAAGAATCCGCCTGCAGTGCAGAGGATGCAAGAGACACGGGTTTGATCCCTGGGTCAGGGAAGATCCCTTGGTGGCAGGCTCAGCAACCCACTCCAGTATTCTTGCCCAGAAAATCCCACGGAGAGAGGAGCCTGGCAGGCTACAGTCTATAGGGTCACAAAGAGTCAGACACAACTTAGCGGCTGAACAACAGAGGAACTAAGATGCCACATGCTGCAGGGCAACTAAGCCTACAGTCACAACTACTGAGTCCTCATACCACAAATAAGAGCCCAGGCACCACAAAGAAAGATCCCGCCTGCCACAACTAAGACCCAATGCAGCCAAAAATAAATATTTAAAGGAAAGACAGTATACCCTAACACAGATCCAATAAAACAAAGACTGGGAGAGTTCTTATTTCTTTTCTTTCATTTTTATTCCCTTTAGGCTCCAGACACATATCTGCAACAAAACACAAGTTGGACAAGGTAACGATGGCTCTTGTTTGAAGAGCTCTGAGAACAGCCATATCTACGGACAGCTGAAATAAAACTATTATATTGCCTTGAAAAACCTTTAGTAAAGTCTTATTAAAGGCTGCAACTTGTCTCAGCTGTGCTATGAGCACTAAGTTGATTTCTTGCTTGCCTATGTGTGAAGGATTTACAACCTTTAGACAATATACTGAGCCTGATAACTTCTTATTCACCATGGACTTTTTGCATTAAACTTTATTAAAATATTATTTCTCTCAAACAACAACAAAACACTAGGTGATTACAATCTGAGGGACAGAGACTTCAGAAACTACCCAAAACAAAGAATACAGACTTTCAGAAATAGTTTAGAGAAGTCACTAAATGAACACACAGCCACAACCCAATAGTAAGCAACTCCAACGACGGGAAGAAAAAAATATTTGACTCCTAGAGTCTTCAACTTATTGATTCAGTATTCAAAATGCTTTATTTTCTAACAAACATTATAAAGCATGCAAAGAAACAATACAGTACAGCCCATGGGGGGTGGGGAGGAGCTGTGACATTAGCAGAAACTGCCACTGATGAGAAACAGACATCAATTGTCTTAAATACAAAGGGCTAAAGGAAACCAGAACAATGTCTCAACAAACAGTATCATAAAGAGATAAGAAATACAGAAAAGAACCAAACAAATTCTGGAACTAAAAAGTACATTAATGGAAATGAAATTTTCACTACACAGTTTAATAGCAGATTTGAGCCAGCAGAAAGAAGAATCAGAGAACCTGAAGAGTGAAGAGGTCAATTAAAATTACCAGATTAAGGAGCTAGAAGAAAAAAAAACTGAACAAAGACCTGTGGGACATCATCGAGCATACCAACATACACACAACAAAAGTTTCAGGAGAGAAAAGAAGGGGGCAGAAAAAGAAATCAAGAAATAATGGCTAAATACTTAGCAAATTAGCTAAAGACACAAAATCTACATATCCAAGAAGTTAACTGAACTCCAAGAAAGATAAACACAAAAAGATTCACACCAAGACACATAACCATCTAGTCAAAGCTATGGTTTTTCCCGTAGTCATGTATGGATGCGAGAGTTGGACTGTGAAAAAGGCTGAGCGCCGAAGAATTAATGCTTTCGAACTGTGGTGTTGGAGAAGACTCTTGAGAGTCCCTTGGATTGCAGGGAGATCAAACCAGTCAATCCTAAAGGAAATCAACCTTGATTTCTGTATCTGTGGGGAAAACTATTAGAGCTAATAAACTCAGCAATACTGTAGGATACAAGATCAACAAAGAAAATTCAGTAGCATTTCTATATATTAGCAATTAACAATCCAAAACGAAATGAATAAACAAGTCTATTCAAAAATTATCCAGAAATAAATTTAACCAAGAAGGTTTAAGATTTGTTCACTAAAACCTACAAACCATTGCTACAGGAAAATTTTAAAGATCTAAATTAATATAAAGACATGCTTTGTTCAAGGACTGAGAAACTTAAATACTGTTAAGATAGCAATAACAGATTCAACATAACCTCTATTAAAATTCCAACAACCCTTTCTTCAGGAACAGAAAAGCCATTCTCAATTCATTTGGAACTGCAAGGAACCCCAAATAACCAAAACACTACTGTAAAAGGAGAACACAGTTACAGGACTCACATATCCCTCTTTTGAAACTTACTACAAAGCTATAATGATCAAAACAATTTCTTACTGGTATAGTGTAAGGGTTAGATATATAAACCAATGGAACAGAACTGAGAATTCAGAAAAAGTTATACATGTATGGCCAATTGACTTTTTTTTTTAAACCAAACTGCTAAGACCACAACAAATGGACTTCAACAAGTGGATACCCAAAAAACTCCTATTGATGGATCAAAGACCTACAAAAGCTAAAATTATAAACCAGAAGAAGAAAACAGAAGTAAAGTTTCACTAATTTGGATTTGGCAATGGAATATTAGATACAGTACCTTTGGATTTTACTAAAATTTAAAATTTCTATACAAAGGATATCATCTAGAAAGTGGAAAGACAACAGAATGGAAGAAAATATTTGCAAATTTAATCTAACAGGTGTCCAGTGTTCAGAATATATATAAGGAATTCTTGAAGACAATGTAAAAATGGGCAAAGGACTTGAACAGACATTTTTCTCAGCCTCCCTCCAAGAAAGGGGAAAGAAAATGAAAGAGTAAAACAGTAAGTGTTAGAAAACCCTGGTGGTCCAGTGGTTAAGAATCCTCTTGCCAATGCAGGGGACATGGGTTTGATCCCTGGTCCAGGAAGATTTCACATGCCACAGGACAACTAAGCTCATGCGCCACAACTACTGAAACCTGCATGCCTAGAGCCTGTGCTCCACAATGCAAGAGAAGTCACTGCAATGAGAAGCCTGCCCACTGCAGCAAGAGTAGCCCCACCTTGCAGCAACTACAGAAAGCCCAAGTGCAGAAAAGACCCAGCACAGCCAAAAATTAATTAAATAAAAAAAAAATAAGTGTCTGTACACCCATGGTTGATTCATGTCAATGTATGGCAAAAACCACTACAATATTGTAATTAGCCTCCAATTTAAATAAATTTAAATATATAAATATTAAAATGAAATTTTAAAGTATATTAAAAAAACAAGTGTTGTCGAATGTATTAAGAAATTGGTACCCTGGTACATTGTTAATGGGAAGGTAAACTGATCCAAGTGCTGGGGAAAAGAGTTTGATAATTCCTCAGAAAGCTAAAAACATAGCATATGACTCAGCAATACCACTGCATTCAAAATAATTGAAAATGGATACTTAAAATACTTCAATGCTGATGTACACAGCAAATCTATTCACAACAGCCAAGAGGTGGAAACATCTCAATGTCCACCTATAGATAAATGAATAAAAAACCAACCGTGTATATATTCAATAGAAGACCTATTCTATTACAATTAACCATGAAAATATGCTAAGCCGCCAAACACATCCAGAAGCCAGATCACATGCTGTACAATCCCAATTTTTATGAAATATCCAGAACAGACAAATCCACAGACATGAAAAGCTGAGACCTAACCAGGGACTGCTGGGAAGGAGGAATGGGACTGGCTGCTAAATAGATTTAGATTTTTCTTAGAGGGTAATGAAAATGTTCTGGAACTTGGTTTCACATCATTGTGAATGTATTAAATGACACTGAATTATACATTTTTAAATGGTTAATTTCATGTAACGTGGCTTTCACCCCATAAAAATAAATAAATGTGCTATATTATAAACCCTTGAATAAAACACGATGAATCCGGATAAATATATATACAACTGGAAAATTTTAGAAGAAAGAGGTTATTTATACAATTTCTAAGACTCTCAAAAAAAAAAAAAAAAGGTTACTACAGTTTTGCAATGAAATGGCCTGGCACATAGCCTGGGAAATCCTTAATCAACAGATCAAAGTGAGTATCATCAGTAAAAGAACAAACTGAAATTGTGTGCCAATGAGCAAGACAGGGCACCATTTCACTTCTGTAATATCCTAACCAAAGCACAGCCTGTCTTCAACAGGAGAGGCGCTAACTTGAGACACATTCAGTTCAGTTCATTTGCTAAGTCATGTCTGACTCTCTGAGACCCCATAGACTGCAGCATGCCAGGCTTCCCTGTCCATCACCAACTCCTGGAGCTGGTGACATTATATGAGACACATTATATGTACTCTAACAACTAGCTCAAAATCTTCAAGAATCAAGTTTTTTTTTTTTAATCATTTTTTAAAAATGATGAGGCTGTGATATGTTTATTCTATATTTTTGAGTTACGTTTTTAACATTTTTTAAAGTTTTTTTTTGGATGTGGACCATTCTCAAAATCTTTATTGAATGTCACAATATTGTTTCTGTTTTATGTTTTGGCTTTTTGGCCCTAAGGCATGTGGGATCTTAGCTCCCCAACCAGGGATGGAACCTGAAGCCCCCCTTCTTTGGAAGGTGAAGTCTTAACCATTGGACCACCAGGTAAGTTTCATGTTATTAACTTTTGAAAAGTATACTCTGACTTTTTATTCCACTGTTGTCTGCCTTACTACTGCAATACCACTAACGAAGTCTGATTAACATTTAGTTAAGCTCTAGGTGATTTCCAGATTTCCCTAATAAAAAGTAAAAGGTCCTTCTGCTATAGATTCTGACTCAACGGGTCTTAAGGCTGAGAATTCTATTCTTAAATGAGTACTTAAAGTAATGACAATAAGGAACAAATGGTAAATACTGTAATATTTACTAAGAAAAAAACTCTTGCCTAAGGAACATGGCCTCTAAATGTAGGAAAATAATCTACTGCTCTGTTTTTTGCAGTTTCAGTTATGAAACAAAGTGTCTAATATCTTTTCTTAGTTATCAAACTCTCAATTACAGATTAGACTCTCAAATATAAAACATCAGCAAATTTCACAAGAGATCAAGAGTATTAGAAATTTCCATCCTTTAAAAAGTTTCATATTATTGGCTTGCTTAACCTTGAATTTTGTTAGGTCCCCTACCCCCCTCAGCTTATCTCTTATTAAGTTCAGAACCTTTCTGTTTTACTTACATATAAAAATAAAAAATAGAGGAATTTTATGAGAATTGTTATTTGTTAAATTGCTACATGTGAAAATTGCTACTTTCACCCCTACAAAAAGAAGTCTATTTAAGGAGAAAAGAAAAATTTACTGGAAACAGCAGGCTTTCAATTCTCAAGATTTTAGATTACTAAAGGCTTAATACAAAAAATATAACTGAAGTACTCCAAAACTTATAATGAACTAACAATTTTCATACAAAATGTACCACTACAAAAAAACAACCCTCACTCTATAAACAAATTTTTACTCACTGAGCTTCTCTTTCAAGCTCACAATACTAAACAGTTTAAGTCATCCTTGAATGATATCTTTTTTTAAGGGCTGGTAAAGATACATTTTAACTTAGAATTACACTGCAAACAATTTGGTCTACATAGGATAAAATTTAATTCAAATCAGCTCATTTACTAAACAGCCAATGTAAGCAAAAACAAACAGCACTAAACACTGCTGAAGGTACTAGATTTAAAAGGGCAGTCTTCCCTCTTTAACAGCTAACAAGCTAACAAATGGAAAAAAAGTTGCTGCCTCATATCCTTCATATGTTAAGGTATAAACAAATTATCCATCTGAAGTATTTAACCAAAAAAAGGCACAACCTGCGAGCGGGCACTCCGTCACTCAGCCCAATCCAACTCTTTGCAACCCCACGGACTGTAGCACGGAGTTTTCCAGGCAAGAATACTGGAGTGGGTTACCATTTTCTATTCCAGGGGAATCTTCCCAACCCAGGTCACCCCTTGACTGTGGACTAGTCTCACTAGCTTGCTTCTAATGAAAAGAATGTGGCAGAAGTGACTTCTGAGACTAGGTCATAAAAGGCACTGCACACTTCTACCTACTTTTCTTCTCAGATCACTTCCTCTGGAAATGCAGCTGCCATGCAAACAGCTGAAGATCTACGTATGCAAAGGAAATTGAGTCCTCTAGACAACAGCCAGCAGCAACCTGCTAGCCCAAAGAGGAACACCTTCTTAGAAGGAGATCCTCTAGGCACAAGTCAAGCCTTCAAATGACAGCAACCTTTGAGATTTTTATGAAAAACATGGAAAAGCCAGAACCACTCAGCTAAACTGCTACCAAAATTTCTGGCCCACAGAAAATCCATGGGCAAAGGTATTTTAACTCCCTTGTTAAAAGAATATACAGTTTAAGAAAAAAAAAAAAATGATGTTTTGCCATTAAGAAAATGCCAATATTATCAGAATTCAAATACAGTGAACAGATACACTTTAAAAAATATATGTGGCATCAGCTTATATATGTTCTCTGAAAGGGGTGGGGTGGGGCACAGAATAGGAAGAGATAATTTACCCCCAGACTAGGCCCTTCCCAGGTGGTTCAGTGGTAAATGATTGCCAATGCAGGAGAAAGCAGGTTTGATCCCTGGGGGTCAGAAGAACCACTGGAGAAGGAAATGGCAACCCACTCCAGTATTCTTGCCTGGGAAATCCCATGGAAAGAGGAGTCTGGCAGGCTACAGTCCATGGGGTCACAGAGTCAGACACAATTTAGCAACTAAACAACAACAACAAAACTACAGAGCCTGTTATGATATGAACTCAAATCTTCCTGTCTCAAAATGACGCTCATTGTTCATTATCAGTATATTTCTCAAACTTTTTCCCACAGAAGTTACTTACAAAGTTAACAAACCTGCCCCCTCCAAAATGTATTTTCAGAAAGTAACCAAAACAACTCGTCCTCAAGTCCTATTGTACAAACTCACGAAATTTCTGCACTGTACTTTATATATGTTTCAATATAAAAATTTTTAAGTTACTTATTCAAGTAAAATAACCTTGAATCAGAGGTGATTGGTTTACCTTAAGGTTTCTTAAACCGTGTGTTTGAGAAAACACTGCTATAACAAGGTAAAATCCCAGAGATGACTTAGTTCAACTGGAATATAAACATGAGGGAAAAAACAGAAAGATGTATGACTATGGTTAAATATATATATATATCTTAGATACAACTGACGTTTCATATAATATAGAATTTTTTTAAAAAAAAAATGGTATTATAAATTAGAATAATTACCAAGAAGCTTCTAAATTACCATCCCTTAAGACTTAAAGATCTTGTTATTTAAAATGTTCAAACTTATTTAGCCCAAGACACAAAACCATAATGTTTAATGTCTTGTTTCAATTAAGCAGAAAGCAGAAAACAAAATTACACTCTCTGGCACTGACACAGAAAGGAAATGGAATTTATCACTGTTTCTCCTTGTCTGTCCCCACACCTTGGCCAGTAACATAATCCTAAAAAATAAAAAACCTGAAGGAATCATTTTGTGTGAATAATTTAGAGTAAGCACAGAATATTTCTAAACAGGTCTCTTAAAACCACTGGCGGACTTCCCTGGTGGTACAGTGGATAGGAATCTGCCTGCCACTGCAGGGGACATGAGTTTGAGCCCTGGTCCAGGAAGAGTCCACATGATGCAGGCAACTAACCCTGTGGGCCACAACCACTGAGACGGAGTGCTGAAACTACTGAAGGCCACATGCCAGAGCCTGTGCTCCTCAACAAGAGAATCTATCACAATGAGAAGCCTGAGCAGTGCAACAGAGTTGCCTCTGGCTCGCCACAACTATCAAAAGCTCACGAGCAGCAACAAAGATTCAGCATAACCAAAAATAAGTAATTTAAAAAACAACTACTACTACTGGGGGTTTCCTTTCTCAATGGTACTAAGTCATTCTGTTACAAACTTCTTTAAACTAATGAATCTAGCCAATAGACTCTCAATGCATCAACCCAGTAATGAACATGTCAACCAACATCACTCAACATGCCAGTATATCTAAAACCAAGTAGAGAAAGTACTCTGGGGACACTACGTACTGCCTTGAACAATACACAGGAATGAGAAATCGGAACTAAATTCAGCAGACAAGAGAAGCACCCAGAAGTTTTAAAGTTACAACTGTATGTCTGGAAATGTGCTTAGAAAAAATAAATCTGGTATAGTTTGTTGTAAAATAAAGGGGGCAGGGAGGATTCAGAAAATCACCTTGAGAGGAAAGGTATTGGTTCCCATTACCACTCACTCATTACAGAAGTTTTCAAAAGTTGTGTTACTTAAAAAATTCCAATTTCAGTGGAAAAGAGCTAGCTTCCTTCAATTTTCTAAAAACTGTATTATAAAAGCCAAATTCAAAGCTCTCTTATAAAGAATGGAAGAGAGCAAGAATAAGGAGATAGTACATGCAAATAAATGAACTCAGAACATTCTCTCATACCACACACAATAACAAACTCAAAACAGCTTATAGACAAATATAATACATGACACTGTAAAACTCCTAGAAAAGATCATAAACAAAACATTCTGACATAAATTGTACCAGTGTTTTCTTAGGCCAGTCTCCCAAGACAATAGAAATAAAAGCAAAAATAAACAAAAGAGACCTGATAAAACTTACAAGCTTCTACACAGCAAAGGAAACCATACAGACTGGGAGAAAATATTTGCAAACAATGTGACCAACAAGAGCTTAATTTCTAAAATACACCAACATCTTATACAACTCAATAACATAAAACAAACCCAAACAAAAAATGGGCAGAAGATCTAAATAGATATTTGTCCTCCATATCTGGAGATATTCTTCTCAAAAGAAGATCTACACATGGCCAAAAAGCACATCAACAGATGCCCAATATCAATAATTCTTAAGAGAAATGCAAACCAAAACAACGAGTTATCAACCTCACTTGGTCAGAATGGCCATCATCAGAGTCTAGAAATAACAAATACTGGAGAGGTTGTGGAGAAAAGTAAACCTTCCTACACTATTGCTGGGAATACAAATTGGTGCAGCCACTGTGGAAAACAGTATGGATGCTCCTTTAAAAACTAAAAGAGAGTTAACTGTATGACCAGCAAATCCCTCTCCTGGGCATCCATCTGGAAAACACAAAAACTGTAATTCCAAAAGACACATGCACTCTAATGTTCATAGAAGGATTATTTACAATAGCCAAGACATGGAAGCAACCATGGACATTTATCCATACAGATGAAAGGATAAAGAACATGTATACACACACACACACACAGGAATATTACTCAACCATAAGAAAGAATGAAATACCATTTGCAGCAATATGGACCCAGACATTATCAAACTAAGTGACATAAGTGAGAGATAGACAAATATTATATATCATTTATATGTAGAATCTAAAAAACAGTAGTACAAATGAATTTACTACAAAACAGACTCATAAAACTTAGTGATCAAAGGTGAATGGGAGGCATAAGCTGGGATTATGGTATTAAAAGATGCACACCACCATATATAAAATAAACAACAAGGATGTAAACCAACTATACTTCAAGTAAAGAAAAAAACAAAAAACAAACAAACAAAAAACAGTAAGGGGGTAGTAACGATGGAAATGATGTGGAGGAGAAACTGCAGAAGCACAATCTACAGGTGGGTGACTGCAAAGGACTGGATGTGAAGAGGTAAGGAGACAGAAACGGAAGATGAAAAACATTTCAAAGTTAGAAAATGAGAAGGACACAAACATCTGGGGGTGCTAGTAAACGGTGTTAATATGGGGTGTTCACTGTGAACACACTGCATACTTAAAATTTGTGTGCAATGTCCATTAGTGCATGTGTGTCACAAATGAAAACTTTTTACTGCCAGAAAACCAGAAACAGAATTTTCAAGAACTACTGGGCAACTTGCAGCAAATCACTAAAGGCCAGTGATTTAATCACTCACTCCTAGGTACTAGAACCTCTGTAAAAACCCTAAAAGAATGGGTTTGCAGAGCTTCCAGGTTGCTGAATGTGCCTACTTGCAGAGGGAGTGGTATACCCCAAACTCCAAAGGGACTATTCCAGATAGCACCCTATGTACTGCTTCATTTGGCTGTTCAGTTGTGTCTTCTAGAATATCCTTTACAATAAACCAGTAACAGTAGTGTTTTGTTGCATTCCGTGAACCATTACAGAAAAATATGGAACCTGAGGGGTGACAGAGGGGAACTGGTGGTGGTGGGAGGGGTGTCCATGGGCATCTCTAATTTAAAGCCAAATCAGACAGAAGTGTGGGTAACCTGAAAATCTACTACTTGAGATTCATATCTGAAGTGGGACCAGAAAGGCAGTCCTATGGGACTGAGCCCTTAACCTGTACAGTCTAAACTAACTGCAGGTAATAAGTGTCAGAAAATCCGAACTGAATTTAATTGTAGAAAACCCAGTTGAGTATCCACAAAAAAAACTGGAGAACTGCTTGCTGCTTGGTATATGAATGTACACAGAGTATCTAGCAGTACTCAAAAAGAAAAGAACGGAGTTGGGGTAGATTCTCCAAATAAAGAGCTAAAATGGGCACTAACACCACAGACACTTGGGTTTTCAGAGTCCTTCAACATAACAGCCATTCAAAAAGCACTGCTCACACACATAAAGTCCCAAAGAGCTTTTTAATCATTTTTAAATGTGAAGTAATAACCAAACATTTTAAGGAAAGTGGCAACAGCAAAGAGACCACTAAAAACCATGAACACAAAAGAAACATAATTCAAGAAATAACTAGCAAAATGGAATTTTCAGAACCCCCAAAATACAGAACTTCTTGAGAGATAAAAACAAAACATCTCCACATGAAGGGGGAAAAAAATCATACTGCATCAAACTTCTTAAACATCTCATGCTATAAGACAACAAAATAGCAGTGAAGGTGCTGAGGGAAAAAAGTATTTTGAATCATGAAAGCCATACTCAAAGTATCAAAAGTGAAGCAGACAAATACATTCTTGACAAGCAATTCCTAACAACCAGGAGGAAAGAAAAAGAAGCAGCACGGGACTTCCCTGGCTATCCAGTGGTTAAGACTCCAGGGTTCCAACTGCAGAGGGTGCAGGTTTGATCCCTGATAGAGGAACTAAGACCCCACATGCAGTGTGGCACAGCCAAAAGAAAAAAAGACTAAGACCAGTGACCAGCATTTTCTAGTCACTTTATGGACAGTTCATTAAAAAAAAAATTAACCATTAGGGGCTTCTCTGGTGGTACAGTGATTAAGAAATTTATCTGGAAATGCAGGGGATGCAGGTTCAATCCCTGTCAGGAAACTAAGATCCCACATGCTGTGGAGCAACTAAGCTCCCAGGCACAACTATGGAGCTGGTCCACTATGGAGCCCGTGTGCCACAACTAGAGTGCCCAAGTGCCAGAACTTCTAAAGACTGAGAGTGGCTCAAGACTCCTGGAAGCCTTGAGCCACATACAACTAGAAAACCCAGGCACCACAACAACAAAAATCACATACAATGCAACAAAGATCCTGCATGTTGCAATTAAAAACCCTAGGCAAATTAAAAAAGAAAAAAGTATTAGACAGGAAAAATGTCCAGCTATTTTCATAACAAATTAAAATACTGGAACTACTCAGCTACCAAACTTAACAAAACTCTTTGTTATGGTGGGTCCAAAAAAGCTTGTAGTCTAGAGTTAATTTTGCCCCACTAATTGGAGCTAATCCTTTTGAAGACTTTGCCTATATTCTACTTACAGCCTATGCTCCAAATCTTAGGTGGGTTTTCCACTGAAGCTGATGTAAACAAAAACTTTTCCTGACCCTACGTAAATCTTTGGAATTGGTTCACCTACTCCTTTCTGGTGGTTCTATTCCCTGGCTTCAGTCACTTCCAAACATGCACATGCAGGTCCAGTTGTAAGTCACAAGACTTGAGTAGATTCTTCTGAGTTCTCTCTCCACTCAACAGTTTCCTATTACTTTGACCCACAAATTCTATCTACTTTGACCTTTCCAAATTTTCAGCTGTCTCCTCAACTTTTAGTAAGACCACCAGACTGTCTGAATTCACCCCACCACTCCCCCGCCCTGTGCTGTAACCTATTACTTTTCTTCAAACAATGAGGGCTTTTATAAGACTGACCACCTCCTGTTATCCAATGTCTAAAAAGCCTGTAACACAGGTTTTGTCTGGCTTTTTTAATTTCTAAGATGAGTGGGTAAATCTAGTTATCTGGTTGCCTGTTACTCTGTCATAGCCAGAATTTTAAAACTGCATGCCAATTCAATTTTACTGTTACAAGATTTTCACGAAATTTAAAGTTTTACTTGTATAAATTTCCTCATATAATTTTTCTTGAAAAGATCCGATTCCAGCTTGTTTCCCAAAGCAAAGTCCAATGACAAAACCTAACACTTAACAATATGAAATTCATAATCTTTAGCATTCAATCAAAAATTATCAGTCACGCAAGACTTCCCTGGTGGTCCAGTAGTAAAGAATCTGCCTGCCAATGCAGGGGACACAGGCTTGATCCCTGGTCCAAGAAGATTTCATATGCCGTGGGGCAACTGAACCTGTGCGCCACAACTACTGAGACTGCACTCTGGAGCCCACATGCTGCAGTTACTGAAACCTGCACACCTACAGCCTGTGTTCCACAATAAGAGAAGCCACCGTGATGAAAAGCCAAGGCACCGCAACTACACTAGCCCCAGCTCTCCACAACCAGAGGCCTGCTTGCAGCAAAGAAGACCCAGAGAAGCCAAATAAAACAAAAATATATAAAAGTATCTGTCATGCAAAAAGGTGGGGGGGGGGGCTCTCGCACAGGAAAATACTACCAATAACAAGAGGAAGAATCTACTTAAAGATAGCCAGATATGATGGATATGACAGCATTAGCAGACAAGAACATTAAACCATTATAAAAATGTTTAAGGACAGGGAAAATAGGAACATAAAGGAAAAATAGAGAACATAAAATAATACTTCTAGAAATAAAAAGAGTAGTATCTGAAGTGAAAAACACTGGACAGGATTAACAGCAGATTAGATAATACAAAAGAAAATGATCAGTAAGTGTACTTAAGGGTAGCATTCAAACTAGAAAGCATTAAAGTAGACAAAGACACACTTTATAACTGAAATGTACAATAACAAGGTAATTCTAATATTTATGATCCCAGTAACAGTGATACACTTTCATAAAGCATAAAATACAGGTGATACAAGAAAAATACAGAAGACTTGAACACATCTTGCTCACTCCAATACAAACCTAGTGGATAAAAAATTAGTAAGCATATAGAAGATTTAAACCATACTCATTTAAATTTTAACAGATTTTATGTATCAAATGCTAAACCCTAAACACAGAAAGTGTATCTTCTTTTCAAGCACCCATCTCAGGCCACCAAGAAATCTTTAATAAATGTCAAAACAAATGACATTACCCGACCACAATTCAACTAAACTAAAAATAACAAAATCAACCCTCTTCCACATGCAATTTTAAAACAAAACAAATGAAAAGAAGCAAAGTCACAAAACCAATAGTTAATAAATTGGAAAAGCTGAAGAACTATAAATCCAAACTGCTGTAGGGTGGGGGAAGGGACAGATCAGTAGAGAAGCTACTAGCACAAATATATAAAATAAAAAATGACAACATTTAAAATCATAAACCATCTGAACAACTCTGTAATTAAAGCTGAAAATATAGAAATGGACAATTTTTAGAAAAAGACAATTTACTAAAAATATCCCCAGTAAAGAGAAAATCTAAACAAATTACCATGAAAGCATCCCATTACCAAAAAAACAAAAATCCAGACTAAAGTGTCCTTGAGAACCAAGATTCTAAACGTTGAAAAAAGGAAAATACACATGTAAGACAGAAGGCAATAATCAAAAACCCAGTAGTCCTAAACTTGAACTGGAAGTTATCAATATGAACTCTACAGTACTGCAAAGTAAATAAATATACATTAAGACTGGTTTATAATTTAAATCGTGCTTTAAATATCAAGTATTCAAAATTTAACTCAACGTGATAAACAACTATTATCTCCAAGAAACTCTTCCATCCACGGATGAATGGATAAAGCAGCTGTGTTACCAAAAAAAAGGAAATCTTGCCATTTGTGACAACAAAAAAGAGTAGACCTTCAGGGCATTATGCTAAATGAAATAAGTCAAGGAAAGACATACACTATATGATCTTACTTTTATGTGGAATCTGTTAAAAAAAAAAAAAAAACTAAAAAGAGATCAGATTTGTGGTTACAGAGCTGGAGTGAGGAACCCAATGGAGAAGCATAATCAAAAGGTACAAACTCCCAGTTACAAGATAAGTACTCAGGATGTTATGTACAGCATGAGAAAATGGATGCTAACTAAACTTACTGTGGTAATCATTTCACAATATATGTTAAGCGAAAACATCCTGTTGTACACTTTGAACTTACACAAATTATATATGTCAATTTATATCTCAACAAAACTTAAAAGATTAAAGGCATAAAATTTTTTCATAAAAACTTTAATCATTTCACAAGTTATTTATCAAAAGATTCAGCATAAATATATGCTATTCTATTAAACAATTACGCTTCCTATAAAGAAATATCTGACATGTCTGTTTTCTATATAACAAAAATGAAATTTAGGGAGTCAAAACTCCAAACCAACACTTTAAAGAACATCCTTCAAAAGAACACATACTCGTACGGAATGAATGAAGAACTGGATGGAGAACAGGAGAGAGGGAGGGAAGAATTCATGTCCTGTTTAGAGAATAATGGGCCTGATCATTTGCATTTCAAAGGCAAATCAATTTTCTAAAATTAGGAAATAATAAATTAAACATTAAATATGTAGCTCCTCAATTATGGATTAAATAGCTTTTTAACTCCTTTTTTATTTAACATAACCCAACTTTAAAAGTCACAGTGACTTTAAGGCACCATAACATTAATATGTGAATAGAAAGAAACCTCAGTGAAAGAAAGAAAAGTCCACATAGACAACACATACAGAAATTTAGCATAAGAGGAAGTCTGGACAACTCTCCTACTTCAAAGTTTACTCAAAATAATCAAACAGATTAACGATTTAAAGGAGAAAAAAGTCAAAGTCATCACAGAAAAAGTAAATTTTTATTATCTCAGAAAAGGGAAGGAAGGCCTTTCTAAGTATGACACACAAGAAGAGAATATAAAACATATTTACATATAAACTTAAAAAGCATTCTATTTGATGAAAATCACAATGTCAAATAAAACATCATTATACTGGGGGAGGGCAGGGAATACTTGTCACACAAAGCATATATAAAGGTCTTTTACCTTCATACATAAATGTTCCTATAAACAACAGAAAACTCAAAGAGAGAAAAATGAGAAAAGGATATAAAGAGTTCACAGATAAAGATCTTATATATAAAATTTTCATTCTCAGGAGTTTCCTCATGGTCTGCTGGTATTAATATGGAATAATCTTCCAAGATAATTCCTTAAGTAAACAAGGTTAGATAGCAAGATGGAGGGACTTTCCCTAGTGGTCCAATGGTTAAGAATCCATCTTGCAATGCAGGAGACACAGGTGCAACCCCTGGTCTAGGAACTAGGATCCCCACATGCTGCAGCACAACTAAACGTGCACACCACAATGAAACCCAACTCAGACCAAAAAAAAAAAAAAAAAGAGCAAAGTGGACATCATGTTACTACTTGTATTAGAAAGAAAAATATCACGTGCTTATACATCCATAAGATCTCTAGAAAAATTCACAGAAAACAGTTTCTTCAGACAAGAACTATAGCTGGACAAAGGAGGTGACTTTTCTATTAAAAAAAAAAAAAAAACCGTGTACTATTTGTAATTTGCACTAGGTGCATGTATTCAAAATAATCTTAAATACTCAAGTCTGACTCAGCTTTACCAATTCTTGACTCCTCAAACACTTTAACATAATCCATCTTTAATTTAAAGATTTGGGGAATTCCCTGGCGGTCTAGTGGTTAGCACTCTGCTTCCACTGCTGAGGGCAATCTCAGGGAACCAAGACCCCTCAGGCCACACAACATGGCTAAAAGTAAAAAAATTAAAGTAAGTTTTTAGAAAATAATTCAGGGAACTTTTTAAAGGAACTAACTGGTTATGAAGACAAAATATACAATGAATATATATATACACATACACACACTATTCGTTAGGCAATCTGCTTAGGATTTTACAAGTATTATCTCATTTAGTTCTCACTATCCCCAGGAGGTTGATGTTATCTTTTCTTCACACAAGAACAACAGGTTTTTAGATATGAAGTACATTTTGAAATTCCCAGGGTCACAGTACTAATCAGTGGTAGCTCAAATTCTTAATCTCTATACACACCCTCAGTTCAGTTCAGTCGCTCAGTCGTGTCCGACTCTGCAACCCCATGACTCGCAGCACGCTAGGCCTCCCTGTCCATCACCATCTCCCGGAGTTCACTTAGACTCACGTCCATCGAGTTGGTGATGCCATCCTGCCATCTCATCCTCTGTCATCCCCTTCTCCTCCTGCCCCCAATCCCTCCCAGCATCAGGGTCTTTTCCAATGAGTCAACTCTTCGCATGAGGGGTCCAAAGTACTGGAGTTTCAGCTCCAGCATCATTCCTTCCAAAGAACATCCAGGACTGATTTCCTTTAGGATGGACTAGTTGGATCTCCTTGCAGTCCAAGGGACTCTCAGGAGTCTTCTCCAACTCCACAGTTCAAAAGCATCAATTCTTCGGCACTCAGCCTTCTTCACAGACCAACTCTAGCATCCATACATGACCACAGGAAAAACCATAGCCTTGACTAGACTGTCCTTTGTTGGCCAAGTAATGTCTCTGCTTTTCAATATGCTATCTAGATTGGTCAGAACTTTCCTTCCAAGGAGTAAGCGTTTTTAATTTCATGGCTGCAGTCACCATCTGCAGTGATTTTGGAGCCCAAAAAAATAAAGTCTGACACTGTTTCCACTGTTCCTCCATCTTTTCCCATCAAGTGATGGGACCAGATACCATGATCTTCGTTTTCTGAATGTTGAGCTTTAAGCCAACTTTTTCACTCTCCTCTTTCACTTTCATCAAGAGGCTTTTGAGTTCCTCTTCACTTTCTGCCATAAGGGTGGTGTCATCTGCATATCTGAGGTAATTGGTATTTCTCCCAGCAATCTTGATTCCAGCTTGTGCTTCTTCCAGCCCAGCGTTTCTCATGATGTATTCTGCATATAAAGTTAAATAAGCAGGATGACAATATACAGCCTTGATGTACTCCTTTTCCTATTTGGAACCACTACACATACTGTAAATAACCCAGGATACATTAGGTAGAGACCATGTGTTACATAAAATATTAGCTTTAACTTAAACAAGTAGGTAAGTCAGTCTCTATTTTTTGAGTTTTAAGTTTCTGCCTTACCTGTCAGGTACCATCTTGAGTTTATAGCTGTATATCAAACCATAGAAAATACAGATCTCAACCTCAATCTCCTAGACAAAAAGTCTTTTAGGTGGCAGAAAGAAGACAAGTAGTCTGAACTTCCACAACAGTCACAACTTGCTTTCCACTAACCTAGCCAACTTTATCTTCAAATAAGACTCGTTCTCTCATCAAATTCAATCCTTGGAAAGCCCTAAAGTACTAAGGTGAAAACATTTTTACTCACTTTTCCCCATTTCCACAAAGTGCCTATAAAAGGAACTCATTTTAGATGTAGATCAAAGAGTACATAATGTGAAAAATCTAAACTATGAGTTAAAAAAACCTAAGGCAACTAAGCTTGCATAGGAAAAGTCCTTAAGACATCTTGATAATCAAACAGTTTTCAACCTAGCTAGTGTTCACGAAGCAATGATTTCATTACTCACCTAATGATACCTGCTACAGCAGCCTTAAGTTTACCATCCTACCAGAGTTTTATTAAATAAGCCCCCTTGGAAGGGATCTAAAAGATTCAAAGCCAAAACCAAACTGAGAAAATCTGCAATACCAAAAATAATTAAAGCTCTATGGACATAAATCTGCATTTGCCATCTCTGAGAAGGAAACGTAAAAGGATTATGTTTCCTCCTTAAAGACATCAGTTAATACAAATGAATTGTCATGGCCTTCCTGATTTCTGAAAATGAGCCTAAAATCAGCTACCCACATATTTCAAGGTCACTCCTTGAAATATAAAGTGTTTTATCTTTTTAAGCCTGAGAGGCCAATTCCACTAGATTTCAATCCCTCTGACTGAACATTTCAAACTATGGAAATTTTTTAAAAGGCCAGGGTTATAATAAAAAGAAGTCTTTATCAAGCAGTCCCTTCAGAAAGGTTACAGCAAACCCAAAGTTAGCCTTGAATCTAGCAAACAGACTAGAAGTTCATGTAACAATTATTTAAGTCTAGGCACATAAAGAACTTTGCTGGTGGCTCAGACCATAAAGAATCTGCCTGCAATGCAGGAGACCTGGGTTTGATTCATCGGTCCAGAAGATCCCCTGGAGAAGGAAATGGCAACCCACTCTGGTATTCTTGCCTGGAGAATTCCAGGGACAGAGTAGCCTGATGGGCTATATATAGTCCATAGGGTTGCAGAGTCAGACATCACTAAGCAACTAACACTTACTCTCAGGCAGATAAAACCGCTTCTAAATGGTCAGACAACAAAGAAATTCACCTGTAAATAATCCCCTAACAAATTTTACCTAGCTCCCAGGCAGTTAAATAGAAGTTCTACAATAAAATACCGAGGGTGGTGGTGCAGGTGGGGGATAGATTACATTACTAAGATGTCTTTGCTCTACATTAACACACAGAGCATATAACAATAAACAAATGAGACAAGGTACCTGTCCTCAGAAGTTTATACAATAAAGATAGGTGAGAGGAGATAATTAAGACTGATCCAAACGTAATAAAATAACAAAAGAAATCAAAGGTTATACGAAGGGGGTTGTCCACTTCACAGAGAATGATTAGAGAAAGGCATTCAGAATGTAACATATGAGCCAAAACTGAGCTAAAAAAGGAAAAAGAGGCAGAGCATAAAGGCCCAAAGACAGGAAGGAAAATGCCTGGTGTATTTAAGGAAGAAAACGCTGAAAGTCAACGGTCTAGGATGACAGTAACCAATGTTGCAGAGAAAAAGAAGGGACAAAGAAAATTGCTTGTAGGCTACAGAGTCTGCATGTTATTCTTAGGTCCAATGAAAGGACCATGCTCTGGGAATAATGAACTATAAGAATGCAAGAATGACACAATTACAAAGTTACAAGGCTACAACAAGTAGTTCAAGTAAGAGAAAATCCGGGCGTGACAGTGGAGAAGAAATGGATATATTTGGGAGAGCAAAGAGACTTACTAACTGACTAGATGGGAGGAAAAGAAGAAATCAAAAATGAGACTTGATTATTTAGTCTGAATAGGCGGATACTGTATCCATTTACTGAGCAATAGAAGCAGGGACAAAGAGGCTGGGAAAGACTCAAAGACAAGTTCAGTTTTGGATATGTTAAATTTGTAAATGAAATAAAGAAGTCAAGGTCGGTTAAATTACAAGCCTAGAATATGGGGAGGAGGCCTGGACTGGAGATTTAAATTTGAGATCTTTTGCATAAAGATGTCATTTAAAATTATGGTACCATATTGCAAGTTAAGCAACTACCTCAGAAGAGTGTAACGACTATTGTTCAACAATTTTAAACAGGTCATAAATGCAATCTAAATATACCTGGTTTCTGCTCAGTTTCCTACTTTCCCTTATCTAAAATCTCCCTCCTGGCTGATCGCATGATCCTCAGATGCTACCATCTATATGGCCCAGCCATAACAATACTACTACTACTGTTGCCATCATTTTACAATTTCAAAGCATTTAACATTCATTATTTCACTTGATTGTAATGATACCTTTGTGAAGCAGGGGAAAAAACTAGTTTTACCTGAGCAGAAAATAAAGTCTTAAAAAGGCTGGCCTGGCCAACATTAAATAGCTATTATTCACTAGATGATATGAAATTAGCATTCAAATTTAAGGACTGTGTTTACTCTATATTCACAGAACTTCAGAGAAGACAAACTACATGAGTTTAGGAATCTTATATTACTACTTTGTTTGCTACTAAATGCCCAGCACCAATCAAAGTATAGGCACATAACAGACAAACATCTACCAGGCAATAAACATGTCTAGTACAGACTAATACTCAAGAAATAAAAATCCCAGATCCATTGTTGAGTCAATATTTTACCATAAATAAGATGATATGCCTGTATCTTACTTTCTCATTTGCAACATAAAAATGTTGTCATTTATTTTTCAAGTACGCTTATGTATAAAATTAGATAATATCTAACATCGCAAGCCATTCAAAAAACAATTGCTCCATGAATTCAAGATGGCATTATTTTGCAAGAGGTCATATTTCATATCCCCACAAAAACAATTTCCCCTTTTAATCCAAATTTCCTATAAAAGATGTCAATCAGATTTTAAAATAAAGCAGAAAGAAAAAGTCAAAAGCTACCATTGTATTTATCAACTACTGCTTCGTGGAACTGACATACATCAAAGAAGCCACAAATAGTTCCACACATATAAGGTCAACTGACATTCAACAGAGGTATTTCAATCAACATCATTCAGTGGGAAACAAAATCTTTTCAACAAACGGAATTAGGAGAGTAGGACATCTATATTTATAAAAGAAAGAAATGAACCTCAACCCTTTCACATGCAAAAAAAAAAAAAAAATTCACTCCAAATGGTTCACAGATATAAAAATATAAACTACAAAACTTTCAGAAGAAAGCTAAAAATCAGGAGAAAATCCTATGAATTCGGGTTAAGTAAAAATTTCTTATGACACAAAAAAGCACAAATCATGAAAGAAAAATAACCAATTTTACTACAAGTTTTAAAATGTCTGATCTCCAAAACACAGTTAAGAAAATGAAGACAAACCAGAGATGGGAGAAATTTGCAAAATACATGATCTAATACACATAGCCAAAATAAAGAATTCTAACAATAAAACAAGCTAATCTTTTAATGGATCAGACTTGAATAGACACTTCACCAAAGCACATTAAAAGATGCTTATCATGTCACTACACTGTATGATAGCTTTAATGTTGGCTAACTGCCCACTCAACGACCCTAGCAGTAAATACTATTAAAGGAAAAATTAATCAACTTGAGGAACTTTTCTTCCTTAAAGGACAAGAGTATTTTTATTAAATCATCTGCTTCTTTTTAAGAAGGGCAAATACCCTGTAGAGTATGGTCTGGAAATTAGGGGGCAGAGAAGAAGATATCTGATCATACTTATGCTATTATATATTCAAATAATTATCATAAATGTCTATTTTCTTATTACAGCTGTATAACACTGTGATCTTACTATATTCATAGGCTACTTTATTTCAGGATAGTATGGAGCACTTTAAAAAGTATTTGTCACAAACGGTTGGAAATCTGACAGAATTCTGTACCATTACTCTAGAGGGATGCTGTCCAATATGGCAGCTAGTGGCCATAGGCTGTAATTTAAACAAAAATTAAACAAATCCTTAAAATTCAAATCCACATCTCCATAATGACATATTAAGTCTTGAAGTGTTAGTCACTCAGTCGTGCCCAACTCTTTGCGATCCTATGGACTGCAGCCCACCAGGCTCCTCTGTCCATTCGATTTTCCAGACAAGGATTACTGGAGTGGGTTGCCATTTCCTTCTCCAATGACATACAGCCAGTGATTATTATACTCAAAGAATAGATACAGAGTCTTACACCTTTTCACAAAGTTCTGTTGGACAGCACTGCTTAAGACCTACTACTTAGAACCTTGGAATGCTAAGGAAGCTAACTGTAACAGAAGAATGCAAATAATCCAAATTATGGTTCCCTCACTTACTGAGAAGCGTGCATAAATTATTTAATTTCAGACTGACTTTCTTAAACCACTGAACGGAAATAGCATTTATTTTACATGATAATTGGGGAAAACACTTTCTAAATTAAATTGCTATATAAACATTAGTAATTAGGTGATTCTAAAGGAAAATATTCCTGAAAAATAACTTATGTGAGCATTTCATTAACAAGTCACAACTGTATCACATTAAGGAAAATAAAATTTAGTTGCTGGTTAAGAATAAAGTTTCTAAATTCCTGCAATAGAATAGAATTTGACTTTCTTCCTACTGTCATCCTAAAACTAACTATGAGCCATAATGGTTGGGAGTTCTGGGTTCTGGATGCAGAATGTATGGATTCAGAAATCCCACTTACTGGCTGTGTAACCTTAATAAGCAATTTAAAACCTCTGACTCTCATTTCTATAAAATGAGAATAGAACCTTCCCACAAGCTGTACTTATGAGGATCAAATTAGTTAATACAGTTAAAAAGCTTTGAATACTGCTTGAAACACAGTAAGCATTAACATGGATTAACCCATTCATTATGGTAGATGTTGATATCAAAAATAAAGAACTCCTATAACTCAACAACAAAAACAATCTGGTTTAAAAATGGGCCAAAGGCTTGAATAGGTGTTTCTCCAAAGCTTACAAATGACCAATAAGCACACCAGACATCACTTATCACATTACTAATCATTAGGGAAATCCAAGCCAAAACCATAATAATACCACTTCACAACCATTAGAACACAATACACAGAAAACAACAAATGCTGAGAAAAAATTTGAAGAAATTGGGACCCCTGTGCATTGCTGGTAGAAATAAGAAACGGTGCAGCCACTATGGAAAACAATATGGTGGTTCCTCAATTAAAAACAGAATTACCGTATGATCAGCAGTTCCACTTCTGGGTATCTATTCAAAAGAATCGAAAGCAAAGATGCAGACAAATATTTGTACTTCCATGTTCACACAGCATTATTTACAGGATGAATGGATAAACAAAATGTGGTACATACACGTATAAAGGATTATTTATTGTGTCTTAAAAAAAAGGGTATTCTGATTGACCCATGGTACAACATGGATGAACCTCAAAGATGTTCAAAGGAAATAAGCCTTTGGATAAATCTGCATGATTCCACTTATATGAGGTACCTGACTTCCCTGGTGGCTCAGACGGTTAAGCATCTGTCTACAATGCGGGAGAGACCCGGGTTCAATCCCTGGGTCGGGAAGATCTCCTGGAGAAGGAAATGGCAATCCACTCCAGTACTATTGCCTGGAAAATCCCATGGACAGAGGAGCCTGGTAAGCTACATGTAGTCCACGCGGTCGCAAAAAAAAGTCAGACACAACTGAGTGACTTCACTTCACTTCAAAGTAGTTAAGTTCATAGAACATAAGGAGAGTGGTGATTTCCAAGGGTTGGGAGGAGCAAAGAATAGTGATGGTTTAATGGGTACAGATGTTCAGTTTTACAAAATGAAAAGCTCTGGAGGTGAGTGCTGGTAATGACTGCGTAACAACATGAATGTACCGAAATGCCACACAACTATACACTTAAAAATAACTGAAATGCTGAATTTCATGTTAGGCGTATTTTGCCACAAATTATTAATTAAAACCAAAAAGTCTATTGTATTATAAACGTATCTAATCCCCTTGAAGATATCCTTCAAAATATTTAAGAAGTGTTTCAAAGAGTACAATATCAATAGGTAAGAGGTACCCAGAGTAGTCAAATTCATAGAAAATACATCAGTGCTTGCCAGGGGCTTGGGAGAAGGGAAAATGGAGAGTTAGCGTTTCAATTTGAGAAGATAAAACAACGTTCTGGAGATGGATGGTGGTGATAATTGCACAATGTGAAGGTACTCAAGGTCACTGAATTGTACACTCAAAAATGGCTAAAATGGTAGCTACATTTAATGTTTATTTTACCATAATAGAAAAGTTCCTCATTACACAGATTGGGAGATGAGTGCAAAGGGGGGCCGAAGATTTTACTTCTCTATCTCATACAGTGGCTAAAAAGGCAGAAAAGACTTTATATCTGCTAAACTGATACAAATTTAGAATCTATTTTCTTCTCTAAACTTAAAACAACCTATTTGTGGGGGTGAAGACTTCAGCTAAGTATACTGACAACGTGTGGGTGTCCTCGGTCACTCAGTAGCGTCCAACTCTGCAACGCCATGGACTGCAGACTTCTCGGTTCATGGAATTTTTCAGGCAAGAATGCTGGAGTGGAGTGCCATTTCCTACTCCAGGGGAATCTTCCCAACCCAGGGATCAACCAACCCACCTCCGTATCTTGCACTGGCAGGCAGATTTCTTTACCACTGAGCCTCCTGGAAGCCCCCATATTGACAACAACAGGTTGTAAAGAATTACCCCCTAGTTTTTTTAACTATGTCCACAAAATCTTTTGACAAAAGGTGGAGCCTAACTTCTTATTCCTTGACTGTGGGCTAGACTTAATAGCTTGCTTCTAATGAAAAGAATGTGGCAGAAGTGACTTCTGAGACTAGGTCATAAAACGCACTGCATACTTCTACCTACCTTTCTTCTCAGATCTCTTCCTCTGGAAATGCAGCTGCCATGCAAACAGCTGAAGATCTACATATGCTAAGGAAATTGAGCCCTCTAGACAACAGCCAGCAGCAACCTGCTAGCCCAAAGAGAACACCTTCTCAGAAGGAGGTCCTCTAGGCACAAGTCAAGCCTTCAAATGACAGCAACCTTTGAGATTTTTATGAAAGATAGAAGAAACCAGAACAACTCAGCTAAACTGCTACCAAATTTCTGACCCACAGAAAATCCATGTGCAATAGTATTCTTTTAACAGAAAATCCATGTGCAATAGTATTCTTTTAACTCCCCTGTTTAAAGAATACACAGTTTTAAGCAAAAAAAAAAAAAAAAAAAAGTTTTGCCACTAGGGGGGAAAAAAAAAAAAACAAGAACATACAGTTGACCCTTAACATAGTCATTGGAACTGTGCAGGCCCACTTACATGTGGATTTTTATCAATATTAAATACTAGACTACTACACTATCCAAAACTGGTTGAATCTGTGCATGCAAAACTGCCGATATTAAGATATAGACCTCTGGCCTACTATATGCAAATCTTCCAATTCAAAGGTAGGTGCCTATAAGCCCCGTGTCATTCAAGAGTCAACTGTGTTATTTATGTTCACTGAAAGCTAACTTGTTTTTACTAGTATACATACATACGTAAAGATAAAAAATAACTCTAAAGGTATCTGCAAGGTGCAACCAAAACAACCCATTTAACTAGAATTTTTAAGATTCTTGTTTAAAAAAAAAAGTATGGAACAACTTCTAAATACGGTTTTAAAAATACATAACCTGGAAACTGAATTAACGGGTAGGAAATGAAGATGAAAACAATGCACTGCCCAAGTTGTGAACAGAAAGAGGACTAAAGAAACTGGGGCTTCCCTGGTGGTCCAGTGGTTGGGAGTCCACCTGCCAATGCACGGGACATGGGTTTGATCCCTGGCCTGGGAGGATCCCACATGCCTCCCAGCAGGAGCGCAGCTACTGAACCAGTGCTCTGGAGTCCAAGCAACACCAGAAAAAATCTGCACACAGCAACTAAGACCAGCACAGCCAAAAATAAATAAAATTTTTTAAAAGAAACTGAGTATTATCTCTTATATAAAAAGATGCAGAAAACAGCAATTACTTTAAGAGATACAGCACAAAAGCTTGTAAGTATTCTGCTGGGTGGGACAGCTAACTAAAGGAGGAAAGCAGGCAGGTAAAACTGAAAAGGAGATCCAATCATAAAAGGTCTTATCAGTAATTATAACATTTTGTGTCTCATGATCCTGCTGTTGAAACTGCTCTCCAAAAAAATACATGGAAGCACCTTCAAATACATCTATTTCAGAGACTTCTCAAATCAGTCTCCCATCCACATAGCCAAAAAGAACTCAAGTTAGGTGCCCCTCACACATGAAACATCACAAGAGGGGAAGACATAACATCTCTCTGCAACTTGCTCTTTCCGAAATATTCCAAAGACATGAGCTGAAAGGCTGCTAAAGGAACAAAACCAAGAACTGTAATTTAGGGAGATTTCTCTGGCCACAGGAAAAGACTTTGTAGAGACGTACACTCAACTAAGGATCTCCTTGGTGGCTCAGACCATAAAAAAATCTGCCTGCAATGCGGGGAACCTGGATTCGACCCCTAGGTTGGGAAGATTCTATGAAGAGGGCATGGCAACCCACTCCAGTATTCTTGCCTGGATAATCCCCATGGACAAAGGAGCCTTGTGGGCTACAGTCCATGGGTTTGAAAACAGTCGGACACAACTAAGCAACTAAGCACACACACACACAAACTCAACTAAAGTAGGCTATTTCCTTAGCCAAAGATCAAGCTAGGACGATAGATTAAGCTGGAAATGAGGAGGAAAGCATGACTAGGATGCAGGTAATGCCGTTAACAGAAACAAGAGACAGAAATAATTTCAGAGACCATAATATTAGTTTAACATGTAAAATATATTAAACAGAATTTTAAAATGAAACAAATACAATAAAATTTTACCTATATATTACACCTAACAATTAACAAAAAAGCCTTCACATACATTATTTCCATCATTTTTATGAAAAAAGTAAAGCCAAAAGAGGTTAAGTAAATATGTACGTGCATGCTAAGTCGCTTCAGTCATGTCTGACTCTTTGCAACTCAAAGGATTATAGCCTGCCAGGCTCCTCTGTCCATGGGATTCTCCAGGCAAGAACGCTGGAGTGGATCGTCATGTCCTCCTCTAGGGAATCTTTCCTGCCTAGGAATCAAACCCCCATCTCTTAGGTCTCCTGCACTGACAGGCAGGTTCTTTACCACTAGCATCACCTGGGAAGCCCTTAAGTAAATATGCAAGGTCACAAAGACCCTTTTCTAATATTCCAAATCCTAGACCAAAAATCTCCTAACTCCCCAAAACTACCCTTTTCCTACATCACTACCCCTAACTGGATCTAAATTATCTAAACGGTTTTATTAAAAAGTGGTTGAGTCAAAGACAATTAGATAATCTGGCCTGTTCAGGTTCTATCCTCAGTTGTAATTTTACTTTCAGATTAAAGGTTCCCATCCTTATTCCCTTCCCTTGTTGAATTTTATTTTCTTCTCTCTTCTGTTCATTTCATAATCTGAAACCATACTTTAATTTTTAGCTAACCAAAGTTAGCATTCAAATAGCTACTAACAAACAGTAAAACAGTGGTTTTTCTTCTTTTAGCTGGTCTCCAAGCTCCACTAGTAATCATTATTAACCAAAGAAAAGCAGTAAATGAGAAGAAAAAAATATCAGTGATAATGTTCAAACTGAATTAATAAACATAAACTCCACATGAAGACAGTATTAAACATAGCTAGTGATTAAGTTTGGGTCTCTCTAGTCCGACTTGGAGACTTGATCAAGACTCCTACATCAGTCTCAGTCTCCCTAAAATTTTTAATTTCTCACCTATACAACTAATAGTAGTTTTCTCTACGATATACTACTATGTACCACACAATCATCATCTATAAATGTTAATCATTTTGTTGTTTTAGACCTACATATTGTTCAGGCACAGAAGTGGGGAAAAAAATGGGAGAAAGGGAGATAGAGGTATTTTGGGGGGGTGGGGAGAACCCAGCCATTATTTCAATCACTCTGGTACTGTATATTTCAATGCCAAGAAAATAATGAAATATTTATGAAAACACTCAAGTTGAATAAAGCTGCCCTTGAACAACTGCTGTAAGCAAATATTACTATTCAAGGATTAAAGTTAATTGTTAAAAACCCTGGTCACTAGAGTCATCTTTATCCTGATACTACTGCTTGGAGAAAACAGGAGAAATTTAAAGAAAAATAATCACAAACAGTACATCTTATGTGGTTCTTTTCTACTAAAAAAAAAAAAGGCCATTCACTTCCAGTTCAAATTCCTAATCACATTCAAAATGCATGTTCTTAGATAAGTAACTTGAAAACCCACTAAGTTTAAGGAATATATAAAATACAGGCTCTCTGAAGCAAAGAAAAGGGCAGAAGGGGGGTTGTTCTCATCACAGGTTTATATAAATCAAGGTGGAAACTCAATTAGAAGTACTACACAAAGCTCTGAGAGAGAACACAAAAAATATTCTATCCTTTTCTGACAGATTTATTTCACTCTAATCTCAATTTTGTATCAGAAAATAAAATACCACGTATGTTTAAATACCTACCATCTTTTGGACTCTATCTCTCCCGCTCTAAGGGAGCTAACAGGATTCAACAGCGTAACAACAACAAAACAATAAATGAGCCAAATGACCAGTTATTAGGCTACCCTGGCAAAGTGTGCAAATATTACGGTATTTTTTAATCTCAGATAATTAAGTGAAAAAAAATAACCCTTTTAACTTTAACTACATTCATCTGTTAATATAAACTGCTTCAAAAATAAATTTTAGTCAATTTTTTAAAAACAAACACTTCTACTGAATGCCTATGACTCACTAAAAAAAATTAAATGCAGGAACAAATCATAATACCAGTCAATCCTCAAATAAACAATTAAAAGATGATACTCTTTTGTCAAAGGATTTTTATTACAGCAATTAATATTCACAACCTTTTTTTTTTAACCAAGATTTCCTGATAACTTAAGGCAACATTACCTTCTGGAGGCAAAAAATGTATACTCTTTTTTTTTTTTTTAAGTTAAAGGTTCTCAGTGTACCTTCTCTTCCTCTCAGTTTCTATTCCTAGTAATGACTTTTTGAAACTTTCTGAAACTTAAAAAACAGTATGAAATACAAAGCCACTTCAAAATTTGTTTCAAAAAATTTCTGTAATGGATAGGAATTGTTATCCCTTAAAATAATTCACTTCATGAAAGACCAGATTAAAAGTCAAGCCCTGTAATTTCTTTAAACTACTACCTAATTCTACACTGGAACACTAAACTGCATTCAGAATGTAATCTAAACTCATATTTAGGAAGTAAATTGGCTATTTGTTGAGTTTTTTCCTACCTTTCTATTAATCCATAAAGCGATACTGACCGCATGGATTTGTCTATTTCAGAAGCACAAAAACTTCAAATGTGAACAGTTTCATCTGAAATATTCTTAACAATTCTTTCTGCATTTCAATTTACTTAACAGTTCTTTTCAGACTGCCCAGGAAACTGAGGCCAAAGAATCTTACTGCAAGAAACTGAAAGGCTTCCAAAGAATAACACAGGATAAAGTTGACTCATTACAGTTTACAAATGAACATTTGATTTGCTCACCATATAGTACTTACAAATTCCAACAGGACTGCACAGGACGGTGTTGGCTTTGTCTCTGTAATCTTTATGTTTTCCAGTTTGTTTTTTTATTTTGTATCCTCTGAAATAATATCCAAGTTCTTTGAAGACACTTAACCTATGGCTATTTGACATAGAGTTACTTCAGTCAGCTACCCATACTTCTGTTTTAAAGTTTTCATATGGCTATCGCCAGAATTAGCCAAGTTCCTTGGATTTTAAGATTTTAAAGTCTTCTTTAATTATTCCATGTACTTGTCACTGTTATCCACTCCAGATGAAATAATCCAATTTATGAGTCAAAAAGAAAAAACAAAAAGAAAATTTCACATCTGAAGAGCATTCCTAAACATCAGCATAAACAAGAGAGACACAGCTATCTCAATACTACCATGCTGCTGGGAAACTGCCACATCTTAAATTTCCACGTAAATAAAAGATAAAAGCAAAAAAACTCTGTATTCATTCAATGTCTTCATTTAGAAAAGCTGTCCCATTGTGACATGAAAAGGACTGAGGTCAAAAATTCCTAAAACTTTTAATAAAGGTAAAAATAAACTGCCATGAAACTTCAGCAATATTTAAACAGTAATTCGAAACTGCCGAAACTACTCAGTACACAAATCAAACATATCTTACAGTTTTGGCTGAAGAACACAGGGGAGGGGTTGGGGGGGGAGGCAAAAATACCACCAGCTGAAACACTTTAAACCAGTTATATAATCCGTTTGAACCAAAATACTGAAGAAATGCCTGGATCTCTTTTTAAGTAGCTTGCAGAATTGTTCACTACTATCAATTCACTTCAGAGATGATTCTTGCCAATTTTAATAAACTTCTGGGGTAAAATTATCCAAAAACATTGTAATTCCAAAATGGCCACTTGAAATATCCGGGGCCTTTTACACAAAACCTAGAAGATGGTCTTCATATCTGAGTAATTCAATCACCTGTAAAAGTTATAAAAAAATTTAAATTACACACTGAATTTTAATCTTGAACTAAAAATTAATCCCCATCCTCAACAGTCAACCTCTGGAGAGAAATGCAGTTCCGCACCCAAAGAAGGTCTACTGTATGAAAAGGACTTCAAAACATGTTGAGGGGGAGAAAAAACGGTGGGAGATGGTATTATGGAAGACAAGTGCTGATTCCAACTGGGAAGGGTGTGCGGATATAAGGTAGAGGGATTATATAAGCAAACCTTCTTATACTCTGAGTAAATGTTACAAACGAGCAAACAATCTTCTAAGAGATCTTCCGTATTTTCTGTTCAAATCTACCAAAAGAAAACGCAAAGACAGGTGTGCTGCCACCGAGCATTACTAAAGGCAACTTAGCTAATGAGGGATATAAAGAGAAAGACGCTCCCTCCAAATCAGAATGTCCAAAGGAAAGGGACACATTTTCCCCATTCAGAGTGGGAAGGTAAGTGGCCGGGAAGTGGGACAAGAACATTCCTTAAATTCGCCCGAGGGTGAGACTTACCCTGCAGCCACGAGATATGAGGGTTCCCATTTCCTCGAATTAAGAAAACAGGTTTCTCTCAACACTGAGGGGGTGGAAGCTACTGAGCCCTTCTCGTATACCACGTTAAGAGCGCTTTTCTCCCCAACCAGACCGAGTCCCCTCAGACCTACAGGACTCAGAGGGGCAAGGCTGCGCTCGCCTCGGTCCACAGCCACGGACCTGGAGAGGCGGGCTGAGCGGGTGCGCGGAGCAACAACCAAAGGCCACAACTCGGCCTCGACTCTCCCAACCCTCCGACAGTGGCAGCGGTGCAAAAGGAGGCGGGCGCCTGCGAGAGGCCGGAGCGAGGAAGACAGAGCACGAAAGGCGTCGGACCCATTCCCAGCCTCCGCCAAACAACACCCCCCCACCTCAAGCCGCCCGGGCTAAGCCACCCACCCCCTCCCACAACCGCCACCTCCGCTCCACCCGGACCAAGTCAATACCTAGAGGGGCCTCGCCGCGCCGTCCTTCCCTCTCTGTCCTCGCTCTCCCGCCACCCTCCCCCCGTCCTCGGGCAGCTTCACACCTCACGCCGCCAACGCCGCTCCCGACCCCTCAAACCTCAACGCCGACACGGGTACCCCCTCCCATCCCTAGACCCTGGCGCCGAGCGCAGAGAACGCTATTACCTTCTGCCACACCAGAGGTGCCCCTGGCCTAGGGGTGCCGCTGCGCTCGATCCCGGGAGGAGGTTTTCGGTACTTTGAATAATCCCCTTTTGCCGCTTTTCCCTCCCCCACAACCAGTCTCAGTCCCAAAATGGCGCCGACCCGATCCGCAATGTTCTGGGCCAAGTCTCGCGAGATCGTGGAAGGTGGCGAGGCGGGGAAGAAACTAAAGGGGCTGAGGAGAAGGGAGGGGAAAGGCGGGGCGAGGAGAAGGAGGAGGGAGATAGGGTGTGGAAGAAGCGGTGCGAACGAACCTACTGGGCGGGGCAGCAGGAGGAGCGTCTCCACCAGAGAACCTTCTGGCCTAAGCAACCGCTCACGCCCCGGCCAAAGAAGCCCCGCCCTCTACGTCGAGCGGCTGGAGGGAGGGGAAGAGGGCGTGGTTATGCCGAGGGGTGGGGCTTCGAGGAGGTCCCGGAGGCAGGGGCGCGCGGGGGGCGGTGGCTCCGCGCGGTGACGTCAGGAGCAGCTGGAGTCGGGGATTACCCCCTGCTGCTGACGTGAGGATGGTGAACAATCGGGAACGTTCGGTGGAAGGGGGAATTCCCCGCTGCTCCCTGAGGAGCCCCTCCTCCCGCCCTTCCCCCCATCCGTGGCCGCCCCGGAGCCTGGGATGGTGGGGCTGCGGGAGGGCGAGAGGGGAACGCCGACTCGGGAGGCGGCTGCGCCGGCTCGAGTGGCTCGCGCCGCGGCGTCTACCCTGGCTGGATGTTCTGAGGAGCCGCGGCGGGCGCGATGCGCCGGATACCTCGCTCAGGCCTGGGAGTCTGAGAGATCACATGCTCTTCGGTACACAGCCTTGCGCGGGCGGAAGCCGGCGGAGTTGGCGCAGGACTAATCCGGCTCCGTGAAGCAGTGGATCCACTGTCGTTTGCAAATACGAGACTGTCGGACAGAAATAATATACGCGAGGCCAGTGACAGGAGACGAGACTCGCTGGTTGGGAACGAAGCCCAGATTCTCAGGGATAAAAGTGGCTACTGGATATAACCGTGCTAATTATCGTTTTTCTCTTTATTATATTAAATCTACAGCACGGTAGGATTATTTCAGCAGTGTCTTGGTCCCTCACAGCTCGTAAGATTCGTTATAAAGAATTTTGTAGGCGTCACCGTTTTCTAATCTCGATACCTTTTTGCCTTGAAACTGAAACGGTGAAATCAGCCTTTCAAGGGGTATCACAAAGTAAGAAAAGTAACCGTATGGGGGAAGGGTGTCTTAACGAGGGAAAAACCAGAGAAGAAAAAATTCTTGGCTCTTCGCCCTCCTCCAAGCCATGAAGATTTCATACACGGAAACTTTATGGTTCTTTTATGTGCATTATGGGGTTTATAGTTTAATGAACTGCTTCTAAAAGCTACCTGAAAGAATGTTTGAACATAAACTCACCAAAAATTACACCTCCCAATCTTTTCGTTTTCGTAGGGGAGATGGACACTTGGCAATTAATAATGCCTCGCTGAGTGCAAAGAAATGAGAATTAACACTTGCTGTATTCCTTGCCTGTGCCAAGTACTTAATTCTTATACTAGTCTCTGAAGTGGTGTTGTTTTCGTCCTTTTGCAGATGAGGAAACTGGTTCAGGTTACACAACATAGAATGTGGGTGCCACCACTTGGCTATTCCAGACTTAAATGTGTTTGGGTCTTAATTCACGTTCTTTACACCACACCACATTGCTTCCATAGAAATAACACGTATTGGGACAAGAAGCTGCTGCTTCTATTTCTAAGAATGGTATCAATTCAACAAACAAAAGAAAATATTGATGCTTTGAAAACACGAATTGTACCTTTCATATGGCAAAAGATATAAAGCTGAAAACCCGATAGTGAATGGAGAAACAGTTGTAACATGGATGACGAAAGTATTAATATTTAATTATATACAGTTGGTTAGTATCCGAAATATCTAATAATGTTTAATTTACATAATAAATACATTAAGAGCTCTTACAAATTATTAAGGAACAGGCATCCATACTCTTAAAAGGTCAAAGTACATGAAGAAGCCAGTCATGTATGTGTCAGTAATTATATGAAAAGATGTTCTACCTCACTAAAAATCAGAAAAAATGAAAATAAAACCAACAGTGACATACTGTACTACATTTCACCTAGCAGACTGGCAAAGATTTAAAAAGAATAAAAACTAGATGAAGGTATAAGGAATAGGCATTTGTGTATCAACAGCTATTCTACATCTGAGAATTTTTATTAGTAAAATAATAGGAAAGGTGTCCAACAATTTATAAAGATATCATTGATAAATTGCTTATAATTACAACAGCCATTTAAAATAATGATATACTTCTTTGTAAAAAATGATAACATGAAAAGATGTTCAGAGCAGACAATACTGAAACGTAAGTCAGTTACAGGACTGTCTATTTTCTGTCACCTAGAAAAACTTTACATCAAAAGATTAATTAAGTCTGACTGAATAGATACCAAAATGTTACCAATGTTTATTTCCAGGTAGAGAATCTTTATACTTGTTAAGGGGCCGTGTTACTTTTCTAATCATTAAAAAACAAGCTAATTAAAAAAAATTAAAAAAAATAAAAAAAAAAAATACAAGAATCTGTCTTCAACCAGTAATATGTTTCCATTATTTTATTCATTTAGTGAAATGTAAACAAAGGACTTATCACATAATAGATTATTTTAATTTATTAGTTAGCATAACATTATAATAGTTAGAAAAGTGCTTTTTTAACCAAGCACTGTATAAGAAATAAGGGCTTCCCAGGTAAATCAGTAGTAAAGAATCTGCCTGCCTATGTAGATGAAAGTGATCCTTGGGTAAGGAAGATTACCCTGGAGTAGGAAATTTTAACCCATTCTAATACTCTTCCCTGGAAAATTCCATGGACAGAGAGCCTGCCAGGATACAGTCCATGGCATTGCAAAGAGTTGGACACAACTGAGCATGCACACACGCTTTATATAAGAAATAGTGATAAATTTGACAACTCTTTCAGTGATTTTATAAATATTAGTCATAAAGAGATTAAGTAACTTGCTTCAAAATAATGTTAGCTCGCGTATACATGATGTGTAAATGAAGGTATTCATTTCCAACTTATATGTAACAGTGAAAACCAGAAAACCTAAATGTCTGCCAACCAAGTGTGTGTGAGTGGTCAACTCTTTGCGACCCCAGTGTTCAGTGGTGTCCAACTCTTTGTGACCCCAGGGACTGTAGCCTACCAGGCTCCTTTGTTCATGGGATTTTCTAGGCAAGAATATTGGAGCCGGTTGCCATTTCCTACTTCAGGGTATCTTCCCAACTCGGGGACGAACCTACCTCTCTTGCATCTCCTGCACTAGCAGAAGGATTTTTTACTACTGTGCCACCTGGGAAGCCCCAGCCAAGTACTGGTTAAAAAATTAATGTGCATCCATATAGTAGAATATAGCTGTTAAGAATAAGGTAGGCCAATATATGCAAAGATATTCAATATGTTAAGAGGTAAAAGTATGTGACAAAACAATATATACATATAGCATCAGAATCTTTTTTAAAGTATGTATATTTATATAGCAATAATGAAAGAATAACTTTACTATTCATTAGATCAAGATTTTTTTGTTTTATTCACTTCTGTGCTATTTGAATATACTATTTTATAATAATTTGATGTTTAAAACTTAATTGCCAAAAATCTAAAGCAGTTGGGAAGCAAAATATTTCTGTAGGAAACCTTGAATCTTTCCAAACTATATCCAGTGTCCCTTTTCTGTGTTCCCATTATGCAATCCTGTGTTCATATCTATGATTACCCATTTTTACCTCTACCTTGATCCTGGAAAGTGTCTAGGAAATTCCTTATCATCCCTCTACATGTAATCACAGTTGCTGATTTCCTTACTTGTCTCTACCACGGAACTCAAAGGTCCCTGAAAGCAGCAATTATGTTTTTCATATTTATTCATAGCAACTAGTATAGTTTTGGCCACAGCATAAATATTTGTTAACTGCATGGTTTCCCCGCCTTATTCTTTGTTTTTGCCACATACTATTATACTTGTGGGCTTCCCTTGTAGCTAAGTTGGTAAAGAATCTGCCTGCAATGCAGGAGACCCAGATTAAGTCCCTCCGTTGGGAAGATCCTCTGGAGAAGGAAATGATAACCCACTCCAGTATTCTTTCCTGGAGAATCCCATGGACAGAGGAGCCTTGCAGACTACAGTCCACGGAGTCACTAGAGTCGGACACAACATTGCGTCTAAACCACCACCAATAACAATTTGTAAGTACAAAAGTTGTACATGCAGAACGTTTGACAGATACAGAAGAGTATAAAGAAATAAAAATTACCTGTAGTCCATAACCCAGAAATAATGGCTCTTTTAAGTTTTATTAATGTATTCCTTTCAAGGACTTGTTCTTAGTATGTCTTTGTATCATCGTATATGTAAAGCTAACCTTTATATCCCTTTTTTATTCCATATGTTCAAAACTTCCCACATTTAAAAAATTCTTTTGTCTATGGTTCATTTTAAGCATTAGCATAACATTTGATATCTAGTCTTTATGATCTGTTTATTTTAACACAATAAGGATGGTCATTATTTTTGAGCCACTTTTCTAACCTACCTTTCCCTAGAAAAGGTTCCTGCTCCTGTTAAGTTTCACTCAATTCATGATTATAAATTTAAATTTACCATGTATTTTCTCCTTTTGATGAGTTTTTCAGTTGTGACAGTGTTAGTCACTCAGTCGTGTCCAACCCTTTGCTATCCCATGGACTGTAGCCTGCCAGGTTCCTCTATCCATGGAACTCTCCAGGCAAGAAAACTGGAGTGGGTAGCCATTTCCTCCTCCAGGGGATCTTCCCGACCCAGGGATCAAACCCAGGTCTCCTGCATTGCAGGCAGATTCTTGACTGTCTGCTGCTGCTGCTGCTGCTTCTAAGTTGCTTCAGTTGTGTCCGACTCTGTGCGACCCCATAGACGACAGCCCACTAGGCTCCTCTGTCCCTGGGATTCTCCAGACAAGAATACTGGAGTGGGTTGCCATTTCTGAGCATAGAACTAATTGCTGGAGAACTGACCACTTACTCCTTACTCAAAGCATATATGTGAATTGACAAATATTCTCTGGGCTCCAGTTATGGGTGGCCCAGTATTGCTAATTGGCACTTCCACATCTGTTTTCCTCTCTTTGTTCTAGGAGATATGGAGGAACACCATTAACATGGGCACAGTTGTCAACAAAATTTTTAAATGTTCTCTCCAATATGTGACTTTCAAAACAGAGACTCTTCTTGCATGGTATCTATAATTTTAAAGCTATAGCATGTAAATGCATGTAAATCACCGACGATAAAGTGAAGAAAACACTTTGTAGAGTTTTTAAAAGTCTTGGAATCCATTTCAATATGTTCCTCTGTGATCTCTGAAAATGAAATATAAGGAGCCCTGGAGATACAATAGCCACCATCCCCTGCACCTTGTTACTGACTGAGTGACTTGAGAGAAACTGAGTCAAGAGCTGGGCTATTCTGCTACCTCTTGACTCTAGGTACAGTAAATATGTGGGAAACTGCTTAGGAACATTCTCCATGATGGAATTTCCCTGGTGTTTTTCCTCTTAGGTTTCCAAGTTCATCTTGGGGTAGCTCCATCCTCTTTTGGCTCTGAATATTCATTCAGTGAAAGGAAATCCATCACGTACTTTAGAAGGTTTATTGAATCAATAGCTTCCCAGGAAAAATGAGTGGCAACACCACCACCTCACCCCACCCCACCCCGGCAAATAATTCTACTTAAATGCGTTAATGCCACTTGTAACACTAAGTCTAATTGCCTAATACACATATAGGGATACAGACTGGAGGCTAAATGGCCTGGTCAAAAGTTAGTCAAACAGATCTGGAAGTAACACTAAAGATTTCTCATTTAAGTTTCAGAATTAAGTAATACTGCTAAGTCAATTCAGTCGTGTCCGACTCTGTGCAACCCCATGGACAGCAGCCTACCAGGCTCCTCTGTCCCTTGGAGTCTCCAGGCAAGAACACTGGAGTGGGTTGCCATTTCCTTCTGCAATGCATGAAAGTGAAAAGTGAAAGGGAAGTAGCTCAGTCGCGTCCGACTCTTTTCGACCCCATGGACTACAGCCTACCAGGCTTCGTCCATGGGAGTTTCCAGGCAAGAGTACTAGATCACTTCAACTTTGCTAAGACTAGAATCTGTGCTCAAACTAACCAGCTTTTAAAACAAAATCATAGGAATTAATATGGTAATAGTTTATGTTGTCAGAGCATCTTTTATATTTTCACCCTTATCTTCCTTTTTGATTATGAAAATGATACAAATTTATTCTAAAATCAAACAATACAAAAGTATATAAAGTGAACAACCATGTCCTACTATATAATACAGAGAACTATGTTCAATATCTTGTGCTCAGTCACTCAGTCGTGTCTGACTCTTTGTTGTAGCCCATTAGACTCCTCTGTCCATGGGATTCTCCAGGCAAGAATATGGAGCCAGTTGCCATTTCCTCCTCCACGGGATCTTCTCCACCCAGGGATCAAAGCTGAGTCTCCTGCATAATAAACTGTAATGGAAAAAAATCCAAAAATACATATACGTACCAACTGAATCACTTTGCTATGTACCAAAAACTTAAAAAAACTGAAAATCAACCATACTTCAAAAAAACATTTTAAAAATTTAAAAACCAGATGGAGATAAAAGACATTCATGGAGGACTTCCTAAGCATCCTTCTTCGGCATAGATGGCTCAATGTATCTTAGGTCAAGGATCGTTCTGAGAACCTAATGATGATAATGTACACCATTCCCGGGGGAAAAAGCACATTTCTACATACATGCAAAAGGTATCTGCTCTGTCAGAGGGTGCACAGTCAGTCCCCCGAGGCCCAGCTGACAAAGCTCTAGGAGAGTCAGGGGTGTCTCTAAACTAAGAATCTCAGTCCTACTTATAGACATAGAAAACAAACTTGTAATTACCAAAGGGGAAAAGACAGGGGAGGGATAAATTAGGAGTTTGAAATTAACATATACACCCTACTATATATAAAGCATATAAGCAATAAGGACCTACTGCATGGTACAAGGAACTATATTCAATATCTTATAATAACCTATAATGGAAAAGAATCTGAAAACAGGTATACACGTGTATATAACTGAATCACTCTGCTGTATACTTGAAATTAACACATTGTAAATCAGCTATACTTTAGTAAAAAGTTGTTTGTTTTGAAAATATATATATAAATGAGAAGATCCTCCAGAATGAAGCTTTTGTGAACAGTTATGATCCTTGTAGATTTTTTCTTATTCATGTATGTATCATATCCATATATATATTTTAATAAAATTGGTCTATGTCAGTTGCACTTAGTGCTAATTTAAGAATTGTATAATAATCCTTTGGAAGAATTTACCTTATTTAAATAGTATCTTATAGAAGAACATTTAGATTGTATCTAATTTTTTCTTCTATTAAACTGTATAGTGATAAATGTTTCTGAATTTACAGTGTGTGTCTGGAGAGGAAGGAGTGAGAAGTGTTGGAAAATTAAGGTAATATGCCAGAGGGTGACTCATTGAGCCAAAGATGGTAGTTTAAAAGGACGATTTGGCAAAATAACATTATTTATTGAGCATTTAAAATGAACCAGGTCCTGGTTACTTATGATGCATGCTGCCATTTTTCTTTAATAGTGTTACTATTTTTATTTTAATAGACTCAGATTCATCTGGATTCCACATAGTAGTGGAAAGATCATGGACTTTGAAATTAGGCAGACCTGGACTTGAATACTAGCTCAATTCAATTCAGATTTAATTATATTTGGCACTGTTGTACATCTGTTGAGGATACAGAAATAATTAAGGCACAATCAGTGCTCCAGATTCTCATAACCTGAGGGGTAAAGCTGACCTAATATCTATTTTGTTCACTACAGTATCCTCCAGTGCCTAAAACAGTGCTAGCAATAGTAACCACTCAATATTTATCAAATGAATGGATCTCAAGACTTTGTGCCAAGTGTTATGTTAGAGGCATGCAGAGTGCTGTGAGGTGGCTTTCCAAGAAGAAACCTTTAAAAAACTGAGTCTGATGAGTTGAACATAATTCCAGGAGGGAAGGGCCTTCGAATTAGAATCTGTTGCAGAGTCAGAGGTACACGGATGAAAATAAGCCAGAGCAATGGGGTTACGAAGAGTCAGATATGACTGAGGGACTAACACACACACACAAACACACGCAAGTCATTTCCAAAGATGCAAATGAAGTGACTGCCACCACATAGACTGCTAGGAGCCATGAGGGAGAACAGGAGAAAAACACAGGAGAACAAATCCCAAGGGCCTTGACTCTGTGCTAGGGAGATTAGGTGTTTATCCCGAAGGCTTTGGAGAGTCTTTAAGTAAGAAAGAAACATGTTGGATTCATGCTTTACAAAGAGCCTCCTTGTGATCCTCTGAAGAAGAGATTAGGAAAATGAAAGTCCACGAAGAGAAAAGCTAAAATGCTATGGCAGTCATCCAGGTGAAAGACGATGGTGTCTTGAGATTGCTGCGGCCATTTTTCAGTTTCTCCTACACCCTGTAGTTCTCCTCCATGATCCTTCTAATACATCACAACTGTGTAAATGGTCATCACACAAACTTCCTTTTGGCTGGAACACAGGTGATCTCCCACTTTCTGCCAGTTCTCACAAGCTTTCAAGTTTCAACTTAAATATCACTTCCTTAGGTAGTCATCCCTGAACTCCTTGTTCCCCTTGTACTCATCCTTATAGCACTGATCATAACTATAAAGTTATTTTTATGGTTATTCATTTGATATATACCTGGCCCAGCGGACTCGAGATTTCTTGAGGAATTGAGTGAGTGGAGTAGGTGAATGGACAGGGAAAGATTCGAACAGATTCAAGGGTGGATGCAGAAAATGTTATGTTAAATGTTTGTGAAGATTGGCAAGTAAAAACTAGTTTCTAATTTGGTTATCTGTGTTGATGCTGGTGGCATTTTCTAAGTTATGAAATCAAGGCATAGAAACAAATTAGGTCGAAGATGGGAATCCCAATTCAGATTGGGACTTAGGACTGTGAGTTTGAATTTCAGATCACAAACTCCAGTGGACAGCAATAAGAACTCAGCTAGCTTTCCATAAAATTCCCTATATCCCAGTTAATTTCAGGATCTCCCGTGCCGACTCCAATGATAACTAAGGCTACCGATTTTCTCAGTAATAACTATGCTGCTGCACTCTTGGAGTTATTTTGCATCTGTTTTATTTGTGTCTCTCTTTTTTTTTTTTCTAATTTTCTCTCTTTCCAAGCCATAAAGTCACTAAAACAAAGTTGTCACAGCTGTTTGACATCTCTATCAAGATTCCAACAGAAAAGTAAATTAGAGCATGAGTAATCTTGATTGGAACTAGAGATGATTTCTGATAAAAAATTTACTAAATATTGGAATTAATAACAGGATTCTTTAAGAAATTGCCACCTTTTAAGTGTCAAACTTGAAAGGAGTTTAAAATGGAGACCCATAAAAAAATACTGATGGAAGAGTAGGGGCTGGCCAGTACTTCTTTCCTTTGAAAACTTCTAGAATGCCTGTTTCGAAAGGGACCCATTCTGTGTAGTATGATTTGGGACCAACCCCACCCCTTAGCCATTAGCCTCCCTACCCCTCAGTTACAGGTATGAAGCTGGATCCTATCTCTGACTAATTGGAATACTATGTCCATGGCTACAGTGCTGATTTGAGGCACCTCTCTCAAGCTAGACTCATCAGAACATTTTCTGAGACTTTTCTACAGGAACTATCAAGAAAACATTCTCTTCCTATTAGAGTTACTAAAAACAGAGGGAGGGCAAATTTCCAGTGCAGAAACTCTGGAATTCTCACCCTGCCTACTATGTGGCTCTTAGAGGTAAACATAGTCAGAACCCTAACATCCTCTCTGTCCTTAGATCTAGTCCTACCTGAAATAATGACCATCCCTGGACTTTATAGTAATGCAAACAAATTTTCTTTATTGCTTTACTAGTTTGTGTTACATTTCTGTCACTTTCAGTTTAGGAGTGTCTATGAATTTAGGGTCTTTGTCCTGTAGGCTGGCTGATACTATGCAATGTTTTCTTTCAGCCGTGATATCCAAAGTCAGTTGTGAAAGACCTTCAGTTTCTGGTAAAGGAACTGGCCATCTGAAACAGCCAATGGGGTAAGTGTAACAATTCCGGTGTTTTTCTCCCTTTTGTGTCAACACTGTGGCTAACCCAAAGAAGAATCAAATTCACTTATCCTATCTATAAATAAGTTTCCCTTTAAAGCAGGATTTCTTTTGTGGAAAATAAATTGAAAAGGAAACAATTTATCCTATCCAATTTTCCTCTGTCACCCAGGGCAGGCACTCTTTTCACTTCCACAGAATGAAAGGGGCACCTGAGTAAGACTCTGGGAAGTCTCCCTACAGTTAGCATTCTTTTCTACTGTAAAGAATGGATTCAGGCAGACTTCTGGCGTGTAAAATGAATAGGTGAAGGAAGGCAATCACTTTAAGGGGAAAAAGCTGGTGACTCAAAGAGTGAGAGAAAAGCATAATTGGAATAAGAAAATAAACTGGATAAGACAGAAAGAAAACTGAAACAGAAAAATAACCTTATTTAGAATTTTCTTTGTTGTTCTTTGCCTTAACTTACATGCAAAAAAATTATATATCAATTCCATAATCATTCATTCATTGAAAACAAACAACAAAGGCCTATAAAGCCTACTCTGACCTAGGCAGAGGCTAAATGCTGAGGACGCAACAAGAAATAAGATACCCATGACTCCCTCTATATTTATAAAAATCAAAGTTTGATTGTAGGCAGGATTGAGGAGAGGAAAGAAATAGATGAGGGAGATTAAGAGGTGCAAACTTCCACTTACAAAATAAGTCTCAGGTATGAAATTTACAGTGTGAGAAATACGGTTGATAATTATGTAATATCTGTATAGTAACAGATGTTAACTAAGTTTAATGTGATCATTTTCAGCATATTATATGTAATATATAACATATTTCATACAACATATATTGTATAATAATATAATCTAGTATTTTAATGCATAATTATGTGATCTATTATATGTAATAGATTACTTGTGTATGCATCTTTATATATAAATTTGTACTGAAAAAAGCAGTATTACACATTCTTTTCAAGCATATACTGAACATCATTAAAAATCATCAAGTGGTCTTCTCAGGTGTCTTAGTGGTAAAGAATTTACCTGCCAATACAGGAGACACAAGAGAAGTGAGTTTGATCACTGGATCCCCTGGAGAAGGAAACAACAGCCCACTCCAGTATTCTTGCCTGGAGAATCCCATAGACAGAGGAGCCTGGTGGGCTGCAGCTGAGCAACTGAATATACTCATCCTCAGCATTTAGCATTAGATCACAGGCAAGTTTCCACAATTACAAAAAAACCCTGAAATCCCGGTAGTTTGTTTGGGTCATTATTACAAAATACCATAAACTGAAAGTAATCAAAGTGACAGTTGCTCAGTCGTATCCGACTCTTTGCAGCCCCGGGGACTATACAGTCCACGGAATTCTTCAGGCCAGAATACTGGAGTGGGTAGCCTATCCCTCCTCAAGGAGATCTTCCCAACCCTGGGATCGAACCCAGGTCTCCTGCATTACAGGCAGATTCTTTACCAGCTGAGCCACGAGGGAAGCCCACCCAGCTGGCCTTCCCAGAAGGCCACAGAAATGTATTACTTAAGTTCTAGAGGCTAAGTCCAAGATCAAGATACCAGAAGTTTCACTGTCTGCTGAGAGTCTGTTTTCTGGTTCACTCTGTCCTCATATGGTAGAAAGGTCATGGTGATCATACTGAAATGTATAAAAATACAGAATCACTATGTTGTGTACCAGGGACTAAATAGTGTTGTATGTCAATTATATTTCAAAACAAAGAAACAAATAGACTCATAGAAGAAGAGATCAGATTTGTGGTTATCAGAGGTAGGAGGTGGCGGGGAGGGGGAACTGAACGAAGGTGCTTAAAAGGAACAAACGACCAGTTATAAGGTAAATAAGTCCTAGCTATGTAATGTGCAACATGAGAAACATAATTAACGCTGCTGCATTGTCATCCATACCAGCTGCTGAGAGCTAAAGTATGCTTGTGTTAATTTATCCCCGTGTTTGTTTCTAAAGCACCTGGCATTTGACAGAGATGTTTTCCATCTGTGCTTTAAGAGAAATGCTATGGTCAACTGCTCTGAACCGGCTGCCTCTGATTTGACAACCACAGAAACATACCTGAGCAGATGAGACCTGGAGGTATCCGAAAGTTACCTTTCCTTCATTACCATGCTAAGATCTCTGCCCAAGGAGGGATTTGTTCTCTGCCAGGCACAATTTGTACCATGTGCAAAGAATTGTGGAAGACTGTCATCCCCAGCTGCCCTTGCCTGCTCAAGGAAATCTATCTCCACCACTTTCCTAGAGCCCTGATGACAAGTCTCCCTCCTACCCCTTAAAATTTCCTGGGGAAGAAGGTGTTTTTAGAGCATGAACTCTCTCTTCTCCATTCCTTGGTCAATGAATAAAGTTTCTGCTCTGCTATACCAAAGTCAGTTTCCTTTGATTGGCATTTACAACTCCAGGCAAAGGACCCAAATTAAAGGATCCTTGATCCATCAGGGATTGGTAACAGTATGCTATATATAAAAGCTGATCAGAGAGTAAATCTTGAGAATTCTCATCACAAGGGAAAAATATATCTATACATCTATAAATATATCTATTTCTTTAATTTTGTTTCTATATGAGATGATGGATGCCCACTGAACTTACTATGGTAATCTTTTCCTGACATTCGTTTTTATTTCAAATCATTATGGTGCACACCTGAAACATAAACATAGAAGAAAGAAGTTTAAGTAAAGACCAGATGAGTTTTAAAAAAAATTGATTGTAGGAAGGAAAGAGAAATGAATAGCAAGAGTCCACTGTATCATTGCATTGATGTTCTAATCCCAGGAGGGTGCTTAGGCCATTCTGAAATCAACCAAGAAGGAAGCTTGGAAGACAGGACACTTGACTCAGACCTGAGGGTCTCAATGTTGTGGTGAGCTGCTTTTCTGACAACAGAGTTAAGCAAGAGAACTCTGTTGGGAATGGCCTGAACCTGAAGTTTGGTGGGTTAGGGGGTGCATGAGTGACCCAAAACCCAGATGTAGATATAGGGAAGGGAGCTGGACTTGGCCCAAAATGATCACCCGAAAGGGTGCAGTGACTTAAGCAAAAAGGTGGGTCCCCTGAATCCTAAAAACTATCAAAGAAAAACAAAGCCAGATGCTGGTTAAGGTGGTAAGGACAGATTTTAGTTAGTACTACACTGTTGCCATAGGGAGAAGATTCCAGGGTAAACTGAGCCCAACTTTTACTGGGATTTGTGCAGAGGTGGCTGGGCAGTTAAAGGGGAGAAAATGGAATAGGGAGGGGGAGGGCCTTAGCAGAGTCAGGGAAGTGAAAAATTATAAAAACTAGAAGGGTGGGTGGTGCCTGTGAATCCCATCTGTGTTTGTTAGTTGGCCCTTATCAAAGTTTCTTCTCCCACAAAGAGGGAGGCAAGGCTCTATCTTCAGGTGTTGGCTGCAACAGTCAATTCTTTTGGCAGCATGGAGTTTTCTAGGGAGGCACTTTAAGGGAGTCAGACTCATCCTAGGGATGTGGCCTTGAGCTGTTAGAAACTATGTTTGTGTTTGTTCTAATCTTTACAGGCCAAGGTTGAGGCCTACTGGAGAGAGGGCTCAGAAGTGCCTGGCTGAAATGTAGTCAAGAAGAGAATCTTTGTCAAAACTCTGTGAAAGTGACGGTGAAAATACTGCGGAGCATGCCCAAGATTTTGTGCTGAGACAGACAAGAGCCATTATAGAGAGTTTAAGGGACTTCCCAAGTGGTACTAGTAAAGAAACTGCCTGCCAGTGCAGGAGACTTAAGAGACGCGGATTAGATCCCTGGGTCGGGAAGATCCTTTTGGGGGAGGGCATGGCAACCCACTCTAATATTCTTGCCTGGGGAATCCTCATGGACAGAGGAGCCTGAAGGGCTATACTCTATAAGGTCGCAAAGAGTCAGACACGACTAAAGTGACCTAGCACGCAGCAGGAGGAGAGTTTAAACATAAGGCTGCAAAGGAATAAGGGTTGTTTTCTGTTTACACTGGTCCAATTTTAATAGTTTAGTAAACTATTCACACACATTCATCCAGTACCTCCTCTTCCAAATGTCCCTTAAGAATGAATCTATTTGCATATACAAAGGGTAAGGTGCTTATGCAAGTGTTTATGCTTATATGTAAATGTATAAGAAGTCTCCTGGTTTTCATGATGCTCTTAAAGGTCTATTGATCCCAAAGTAAAAAAAAAAATCTTACCCTAGGCTAATGGGTCTAAGCTCTACATATCTACACCCTCCTCCCTTTTTTCATAATAAGTGTTTTGTGTCACCCCCTTTACTTTAAAAAACTGGAAGTAATTTGTAATAAAACACACAGTTGGATGTGTAAATGCTTAGTCACAGTTTTACTGGAATGCATAATGGAATCGTCATATGTCTGTAGTGTTAAAAAATAAGACAACAGGCCCAAAATGGAATCAGTTATGCCAAGGCCCATGTTGCCAAACCAAAACCTAATTACAGTTTCTGTTCTCCCAGAAACAGAATCTTAAACTAGCTAATCAAGAATCATCTGATCAGCACCAGTTGGGTAAACTGCTTGACAGACTCCTGCCATCAGCTGAAGGAAAGTAACCCTGCAATAACAAAATGCTTCTTTTTTTTTTTTTTGCCTCCTCTAACTTCCTTGTTCCTCCACCCTTCTACAGATAAATCTTTCATGTTGTACAGCTCTTCGGAGCTCCTTTCTATCTGCTAGATTGGATGCTGCCCAATCCTAAGCATTTTTTGCCCAAACTTAAAAGTTTTTATATAGCTCAGTAATTTCCTAACAGTTTCTGTATGTGGAGCTTTTGACTGCAAAAGCTATAAATGCAGACTAAAACAAGTGTATTATTTTGATTTAAATAACATTAGTTGACATGTTACTACTGGTATTATTTCAAAAGTTCTGAATGTTTCTTGGTAAAGTTCTCCATAAAAGGAGGTACAAGTTTCCTTCAGTATATTCAGTAGCTGCAATCCCAGAAAATTCAACGTACATTAAAGTCAAGCAAGAAATACTTGGTGTTTATCTTTTAAAAGAAGTAACATTGATTACATTTAGCTTTACTAAATGCTATCTTTGTAACATTCAAAAAACACTCCCACAAATTTCCAGCTCACCCTCAGGGGACTATCCTGCCTTTGGGTGCTGTTGCTCTGGGAGGGTCCTTGAAGGTCATCTACTCCCACTTCTCCCTCCGGCCTTTTCAGTTCCTGCCTACCCCTCCCTCCTACCTTTCCAGTTTAAGGGGAATTTCTGGATTAAAGAGAAACCACTTTGTAGTATTTTTCCTTTAGAAAAATTGAGAAGATCTTGACATCTGATTATCCTATACAGAAAGCCAAATCTTGACTATGTTTTAGATGCTCTGTGTGTGCTCGGTCGCTCAGTCCTGTCTGACCCATGAACTGTAGCCCACCAGGCTCCTCTGTTCATGGGATTGCCAGGCAAGAATACTGGAGTGGGTAGCCATTCCCTTCTCCAAGGGATTGTCACAACCCAGGGGTCGAACCTGGGTATCCTGCATTGCAGGCAAATACTTTACCATCTGAGCCACCAGGGGAAGCCTAAAACTCCCCAAGTCACTCAGGTTCTCAACCCTCCCTTTTTAGTGATTTTGCTTTTAGAAGATTCTCTGTCTCTATTTGGGGACTCTCCTGCAGAAAATCCCAGAACCATGCTGACTGACCTTATTACAGATTTACCTGTCTCCATTTCAGATCCCTTGGAGCAGCGTATTTTCTCAGCTTCTCTCATTTTCCTCAGCCCTGATCCCCAAACCCTCTAACCAATTCATCACTCCAGCTGAACATCAGCTGAATGTTTCTTGGTAAAGTTCCTACCTCAGTGAGATAAAGTTGTAAAATCCTTCCATTTCCTTGCTTTTCTCGCCTGCCAAAGCAACAACTTTCTACAGTAGCATGCATCCTGGCACCCTGTTATGGAGGACAAGGTGGAATGCTGAATGAAGATTTCTACTGCCAAGCAGGAGGATGCCAACCCAGCTGAGTCTGGTCTCCAGGGGATGAAATTGGAGAGAGAGAAAATGGAGTCCTATCTTAAAGCCAAAAGCCACAGTCTCTACCCTGTTCTAGGACAGGGTTGCTGTGCCCAAGGACTGAGTCGGGCTGGAGGGCATTTGCCTCAGGAGCAGAACTTTCAGCAGCTCTGCTTCCAGCTAGCTGGTCAAGGGTGATTTGAAACTTCCTTCCCTGGTGGCTCAGAGGGTAAAGCGTCAGCCTGCAATGCGGGAGACCCGGGTCCGATCCTTCAGTCGGGAAGATCCCGTGGAGAAGGAAATGGCAACCCACTCCAGTACTCTTGCCTGGAAAATACCTTGGACGGAGAAGCCTGGTAGGCTACAGTCTGTGGGGCTGCAACGAGTCAGACGCGACTTCCCTTTCACTTTCCTTCTTCTTGGGCTTCCCTGGTGGCTCAGCTGGTAAAGAATCCATCTCCCATGTGGGAGACCTGGGTTCGATCCCTGGGTTGGGAAGATCCCCTGGATAAGGGAAAGGCTACCCACTGCAGTATTCTGGCCTGGATAATTCCATGAACTGTATGGTCCATGGGATCGCAAAGAGTCAGACCTAACAGAGCAACTTTCACTCAATCATTCCTCCTTGTGACACCTCTAAGCCTCCATCTAGAAAGAACCAGAAACCCAAAGAGAAAGTAAAGTGGCAGAAATTTCTTAGAGATAACTTTATCATTCATAAATTGGGTAAATAAATAAATTTGCAAAAATCATTTTGCTACTTACAGACCCAAAGGAAAAGCAAAATTGTTTTGAGTGTTTATGTGTGTGTGTGTGTATATACATATACACATTTTTATGTATTTTAATTTTTAGTGGATTTTTTTTTTAACTGAAGTATAGTTGATTTACAATGTGGTGTTAGTTTCAGGTATACAGAACATATATACGTATATACTCTTTTTCAGATTCTTTTCCCTTATAGGTCATTACAAAATATTGAGAGTGTAGTTCTTTGTGCTACGAGTAGGTCCTTGTTGCTTATTAGAGATGGATTTTTTTTTTTTTTTGAGGTAAATGGTTCTACTAACTAGAATGGCAGAGTTCTGAAACACGGTCATATGAAATTAAAAGTGTCATACAGATTACGACCAACGTGCTGTAATGTTCTGCTCATCTGAGGTTTTACCCTTCTGCATCTGTGTCAAGTATACTTATGGTCCCTGACTTTCTTTGAAGAATCTGATATCACTTGTTTTCAAGTGTAGTATTGATATTTTGCTTTCAGATGCCACCACTTTAACCTTCATAAAATGCTTAGATGGTTGGTCCATTTTCCCTTCACTAAGAAATGGGTACTGACATTTAAGAGTAACCTCCAGGTGGTTAAATTATGAGTAATTATTTTACTATTTTCTATCTTCAAGATTTCAAATAATAAACAGGTATTGTGTGTTTTCATTTTTAACTTTGAGATGGTAAAAGTACAGAAAACTGCAGACAAAAACATAATACTCATGTTTCCATAATCTTAAGTTCATCTATAACATTTATATTAATAATTAACCAAGTAATATAAAATGAGTAACAGTTACAGAATGGAAGCATGAGATGATATGCTTATCTGACAGGCTCAAATCCGCCAGGTGGACTTTCAGCGTGACCTCCACTCTTTGTGCTGCTGATTTTTTTTTTCTGGTTATAAATAAAATAAAACTTTATCTTGTAGAACATAAAAAGCCAGAATGACAGCAGAATCTGAAGAGAGAGGTCATTACTAACTACTTCTCCGAGTACAGAGGTTCTTTTGAAATGATAGAAATGTCTTAGAACTAGATTGGCTGCACAGTTATTTAACTTCTTTATTTTTTTGTTATTGTTTTTTTAGTCTTTTGGCTATGCCCCTCAGCATGTGGGATCTTAGTTTCTGAGCCAAGGATTGAACCTGCACCCCATGCACTGGCAGCATGATGTCTTAACCACTGGACCACCAGCCAAGTCCCTTATTTCACTTCTTGATATGCATACAGTCTATCGACACATTCTACCTGCAGCTTTCTGATAAATAAGGAATGACTAAGAAGGAAAGGAAAAGAAAACATGAGTTGTCTTATGTTCAATCCCTGGGTTGGGAAGATCCCCTGAAGAAGGAAATGGCAACCCACTCCAGTATTCTTGCCTGGGAAATCCCATAGACAGAAGAACCTAGCAGGCTACAGTCCATGGGGTTGTAAAGAATCAGACATGATTTAGTGACTAAACCACCACCACAATACGAGGATTATTGTTTCTTAGAACACCGCCCTTTTTTTTTTTTTTTCCCTGTTTTGGAAACTAGTTCCAGTTCAAGCAGATAACCTGGCCCCTGGGGGCTGGCAGAGCTTCATTCCTTACTCAGTCATAGATGCAGTATGCTATCTTGCCCTTGGTTTGAGTCTTATGGAACTCCCACACATTGTGAACCCACGGGAATTGTGTGACCGTGGGCCTTGTATGTGCAAATAGAACAGCAACAAGTAGCAGACACATCTATGGTACATATCTCTTCTGTTGATGCACAGGCTTCATTGTCCCAACAAATTTCTCTTGCAAAACACAAGTTCAAAGATAAAATTTTTAAGAGTTTCAGGACTGTGACAGCAGAGCGTTAAACTCTTTCTGAGCTCATTATCCTGTACCACTGTATAGGTTGTATGTCCAGGAAGCCCACTCTCATTCCAGAGCCCAGATTCAGCCTTCGCAGGACGTTGACTGAGTCCTAAGCAAAAGGAAGAGCCTGGGAAATTACTGTGATATTTGGGGACATCATTTGGAATCAAAATAAAATTTTTAAATCATTTTACTTCAACATGGGATAGAATATTTAATAGAATTATGGGTCAAAAATTTAGATATTGCTAACTGGCAACTCTCTCCCTTAACTCCTGTCACTGTTTGATTTTCTAATTTCTGTTTCTTTATATATTCTATTTCTCTAGTTTAAATTGAAATATAATTGACATTTAGTACAAAACACAGATCTTAAGTGTACAGTTCACTGACTTTTTACCTATATATCCAACTATGTATGTATAGGTGCAATATGGAAAGTTTCCATCACCCAAGCAAATTTTCTTGTACCCATTAACAGTCAGTAACCACCAATCACTCTCCAAAGTTTGTGTTCTTTGCCTATTTGGCTTTTCTAGAACTTCACAAAAACAAAAGAAACAATAGGTAATTAAAAACAACAACAGCAAGAAAATTTTTAAAAAGGAAAAAGAGAAAACAGAGTCTGATAGTGTATATTCATTTGTGTCTGCTCTGTTTAATGTTTTCTGAGATTCATCCATGCTGTTGCAGGTAGAAATTGTTCATCCATTCCAGTGTTAATGGACGTTTGGGTTGTTTCTAGGTTAGAACTACTGTAAATTAAGCTGCTATGAACATCTGTGTAAAAATCTTTGTGTGGGTATTTGTTTCCATTTCTCTTGGGTAAATACATAAGAGGGAAATACTGTGTCATAGAGTGGCATATATTGTACTTGAGTAGAAATTGCCACAGAGTTTGCCTAAGTAGTTATATAATTTTACACTCTTGGACTTCCCTGGTGGTCCAGTGGTAAACAGAATGCCAGTGTAGGGGATATAGGTTTGATCCCTGTTACAGGAAGATTCCGGGGCTTCCCTGGTGGCTCAGAGGTTAAAGCATCTGCCTGGAACACTGGAGACCCGGGTTCGGTCCCTGGGTCGGGAAGATCCCCTGGAGAAGGAAATGGCAACCCACTCCAGTACTCTTGCCTGGAGAATCCCATGGAGGGAGGAGCCTGGTAGGCTACAGTCCATGGGGTCCCAAAGACTGAGCGACTTCACTCACTCACTCTCACTCACAGGAAGATTCCACATGCCACAGAGCAACTAAGCCCTTGGGCCACAACCACTGAGTCCAGGCTCTAGAGCCCATGCATTACCACTGCTGAAGTTCATGTGCCTAGGGCCCGTGATCCACCACAAGCTACTGCTGCTGCTAAGTCGCTTCAGTCGTGTCCGACTCTGGGCGACCCCAGAGACAGCAGCCCACCAGGCTCTCCCGTCCCTGGGATTCTCCAGGCGAGAACACTGGAGTGGGTTGCCATTTCCTTCTCCAATGCATGAAAGTGAAAAGTGAAAGTGAAGTCGCTCAGCCGTGTCTGACCCTCAGTGACCCCATGGACTGCAGCCTACCAGGCTCCTCCATCCATGGGATTTTCCAGGCAAGAGTACTGGAGTGGGGTGCCATTGCCTTCTCCTTTAAATACTCTAGCAATGTATAAAAATTCTTTTCATTTTTCCTTTTTGTTTTGCCTCCTTGCTTCCCCAGCTTCATAATAATTTCTGTTTAATTGAGAGGAAAGGTCTTAATTTAGGAACAAACTATGTACATGGCTAAGAAGAGAAGGATTTTAAAATCTGAGGGTCCTAAGCAATTTAATTCTTCTTTTAAAAAATTTATTTACCTTAATTGGAGGCTAATTACTTTACAATATTGTGGTGGTTTTTGCTATACATTGACATGAATCAGCCAGGGGTGCATATGTATACCCCCATCCCGAACTCCCCTCCCACCTCCTTATCCCATCCTTCTGGGTTGTCCCAGTGCACCGGCTTTGAGTGCCCTGTTTCATGCATAGAACTCGCACTGGTCATCTATTTCACATATGATAATATACATGTTTCAAAGCTATTCTCTCAAATCATTCCACCCTCACCTTCTCCCAGAGAGTCCAAAAGTCCGTTCTTTACATCTGTATCTCTTTTGCTGTCTTGCATATAAGGTCATCGGTACCATCTTTCTAAATTCCATTTATATGCATTAATATACTGTATTGGTGTTTTTCTTTCTGCTTATTTCACTGTGTATAATAGGCTCCAGTTTCACTGACCTCATTAGAACAGACTCAAGTGCATTCTTTTTTATAGCTGAGTAATAATCCATTGTGTATATGTAGAAAAGGTGCACTCGTGTGTGTGAGTGAGTGTGTTTGTGTGTATGGAGGGAGCATGTGTATTTCATGTCTTCTTATATAATTCATAGTGCCAACTAACTTTAGGAACAAATATTTCTAAAGTTCCCACTCAACTGAGAACTTTAAAAACATCGAGCATATTCCCCTACTCTTCATATTTCAGTTTAATCTTAAAATATTAGCCATTCCAGAATAATGCAAGAAATTATTTTATTTAAAACATTCAGATATTTATCAATGGTGATGATGTGCAACCTACAAGTGACATTTTTAGAAGAGATAACAGGTAGTACTAGATAATGTTATCTGTTTTTATTGAATTCACTTAATATTTATTGAGATTCCCAGGTGGCTCAGTGGTAAAGAATCTGCCTGCCAATGCAGGAGACTCAGGAGACACAGGTTTGATCACTGGGTTGGGAAGATTCCCTGGAGGAGGAAATGGCTACCCTCTCCTGTATCCTTGCCGAGAAAATCCCACGGACAGACGAGCCTAGCAGGTTACAGTCCCATGGGATCGCAGAGAGCCAGACATGACTGAGCATGTTGACACACACACACACACACACACACACAATGGTTTATTATTTTAGAGGACTCAGCGTTTCTTTTTTTCTTCCATAAAATCTTCTTTGTTGGTAAAATAGCTACAACATTTAAGAGGTGAATATACAGGTAAGATAGCATTGTTAGATCTTATGGCAGCAGAAGAGTCCAAATACATGGTTGTGATTATCCCACCTGTCCCAGGTCAGAGGGAAGTTGGGAGAAAGGGGCTTTCTGGCCCACAGCAGTGGCTGAGGGACCTGTCCCAGAAGAGGGCAGCCAAGAGCTGAGGAGAGACTTGGCTGAGACCGAGGGTGACTGTGAAAGAGACTCTCGTCCATTATCGAAGTTCCCAGAGTCTGGGGCCTGATGAGCTCCAACTTGACTCGACCAGGAATAACGGTTAATAGTGGAAGCTAGGTACCAGCTCAGGTAACCCAGAGTGAGATTAAGAGAAAGCAGAAGGTTGCTGGCCTAAATCAAAGTCAACTGAGAGATGATACAAGATCAAGATCCACAAAACGAACAGATCAACTCACAACCTTTTTCTTTTTTTGGCTTTTTCTATTTTTTAATAAAGTATTTTTCCTTTAAAAATATTCACAGTCATTATGATACACTGGAAATTACAACAAAGGTTTGTTCTAATGATGAGTTTGGGGATGCTTTTAGACGATCGTTGTGATCCATCACAACACCGGGTCTTCAAGCTCCCTTGGAGTATGTTTGGGAGTAAGTAAGGGCTAATGCTTAGTTAAAAGTGACCCAGATGTTAATTGAGGCCTCCTATATTTAATAGACAGGATTGGCCTGCTTACTGTGGGAAGTCCAATCCCTCTCTGAGATTACTGGCAATCTCTGGGAGAGAAGAGGCAAGTGCTGGGTATTATATTCTCATGGTCACCCTCATCTGTGAAAAGCAAAGCATTTGCACAAATCTTGGCACACTTTACAAATGACCATTATTTCCCTCCATCTTACTTTCTCCTTGTCTTTTGCTTCTTCTTCCTTCCCCTTGTTACTGTGATGACCTCTGGTTCTGAGTTCCTGCTTTCACTGGACACCAGTCAGTTAATAGATTGTTTCACTATTTCTTACTAAAGTTGTCATGTTCTGCACCAGGCAAATCTATCTGTGAAGCTCCCTTTCATAGTTGATACATACTAATAACACTGCCATTTCCCTCTCCCCCTCAATACACACAGATGTGTATATATCTGTTAACATGAGATATTTTTGTTTTTAATCAGAATTCAGGGCAAATTGAGGGTGACAAATGGGGTATGAGCATTCACAGCTCACAAATGAACTCCTACTGTCCATCTGAAATTATTACAACATTATTAATCAGCTATAGTCCAAGATAAAATTAAAAAAAATTTTTAATGAACTCCTACCATTGAAAACTTGATTCTTCTTAAAAGTTCTTTTCCCAGGAATTGTTCTATTGGCTTTTCATCCATATAGGGGCTCAGCAACACACTAGCTAGCTTGTTTCTCTTCCTCTCCCCCGGGTGCTATCTCCTCAGCAGCCTCTCCTTCCTGGATTGCAGCCTCCAATGCAAAGTCTTTATTCTTTATGCAGAGCACACAGTTCTGGCTGGGGTCTACTTCCAAGCTAAGGTCCAGACCCCTTTTGCATATCCAAACCTATAGAAATATTCAACAAAGCAAAAAAAAAAAGCACTTGTTTACCATGCTCCATTCCCCTTCTTGGGCTTCCCCAGCGGCTCAGTGGTAAAGAATCCACCTGCCAATGCCGAAGATGTGGATTCAATCCCTGGGTTGGGAAGACCCCCTGGAGAAGGAAATGGCAGCCCACTCCAGTATTCTTGCCTGGAAAATCCCATGGACAGAGGAGCCTGGGGGGCTGCAGTCCATGGGGTTGCAAAAGAGTCTGACACGACTTAGCAACTAAACAACAACAACATTCTCCTTCTTACATTGTGGTTGTAAATTTAATTTTCTACTTCTTCTTTGCTCCAGGCAAGTAGAGTGAGAAAGTAGTAGGAAGCAACAGGGAAGGCAACGGCAGCCCACTCCAGTCCTCTTGCCTGGAAACTCCCATGGACGGAGGAGCCTGGGGGGCTGCAGTCCATGGGGTCACTGAGGGTCAGACACGGCTGAGCAACTTCACTTTCACTTTTCACTTTCATGCATTGGAGAAGGAAATGGCAACCCACTCCAGGGTTCTTGCCTGGAGAGCCCCAGGATGAGGGAGCCTGGTGGGCTGCCGTCTCTGGGGTCGCCCAGAGTCGGACACGACTGAAGTGACTTAGCAGCAGCAGCAGCAGTAGGGAAGAAGACACACTGGGAGAGAAGTGGAGCATCCTAGCGAAGAGATTAACATTTGGACAAAAGTATCTGCAGTAACATGGCAGTTTCAGTCTGGAAGCCCCAAACTTAGAGGAATTCAGTTTGTAGGGAATAACAGATACTAAGGGCTTCCCTGGGGTCGCAAAGAGTCAGACACGACTGAGTGACTGAACTGAACTGAAGGGCTTTCCTGGTGGCTCAGACGGTAAAGCGTCTGCCTATAATGTGGGAGACATGGGTTTGATCCCTTAGTTGGGAAGATCCCCTGGAGAAGGAAATGGCAACCCACTCCAGTACTCTTGCCTGGAAAATTCCATGGATGGAGGTAGGCTACAGTCCGTGGGGTCACAAAGAGTTCGACATGACTGAGCAATTTCACTACTACTAATACATACTAAGACTTTTATCCAAAGCAGATCAAAGAAAGAGTAGAGACAAGACCCCCAAATAAGGCTAATAGGTAAGATAATCAACCAATTCCATGCAATTATAGTCTTCACTTGATAGCCATGGGGTATTGGTTCCAGGAGCCCCTGTGGGTACTAAAACTTGGTGGTGCTCAAGTGCCTTATATAAAATGGTGTAGTGCAATTGGCCTCAGTATCTACAGATACAGAGGGCTGACTGCCCTTGGGGACCTGTTAAAGCTCATCCATATTCCTGGTATCTGTGTTGTGGGGCCAGAAGGAAGGGTGTGGAAGAAACCCCAAACTTGAAAAATCCATGTGAAAAGGATTTAAGTAAACAACCTAGCTGCTTGATATGGATTTGAAGACTCTCTGACACTCATGATGTAATCAATATTTTTCCCTTTTGTGAGAAAACAAGTGTCATTAAATAAAAAACGTATTGCTCTCTATTACTCTTAAAGAAGTCACACTAATCACCCCAATTACCTTCCCCATAAGATAAAGTGTTCCTAATACAACAGGGTAAAGAAAATGTAGTGGTAGTATAACTTCACTGAAAATCTATGGTAACGAGAGTATGGCGTTAGTGTAGGCAGACAGACAAAGCAGAGGAACACAATGGAGAGCTTAAAAATATAAACGTGGTATTTGACAAAGGCAGCACCACAGAACAATCTGGAATGGATAGATAGATGGTTCCTAAGGTAGTATGAGAAAACTGGATCTCTGTACAAAGAAAAATTGAGCTTGATCCTGCATGTTTACTATATGCTAAGGGGATTCAAATTGGATTTTACAACCTATTAACCTAATAGAATATGAAAGGACTCTATGAACCAGGGGGAAAACTTTTTAAGCAAGACCCAAAAATATAAACATGAGATAAAGAAACAATTATTATCACTGCATAAAATTTGAAGATTTCTGTTCAATGAAGTATAAACTTAGACAAGTGACTAAGAGGAGATATCAGCAATGACTAAAATCTACAGAGCATTAAAACTAAAATATACAACAAAGACCAACTGTATACACAGTGAACTATACTCAATATTTTGTAATAACCTATAAGGGAAAAGAATCTGTAAAAGTATATGTGTGTGTGTGTGTGTTTTAAATCATTTCAGGTCTGTCCGACTCTTTGCGACCCCCACAGACTGCAGCCCACCAGGCACCTCTGTTAGTGGGATTCTCTAGGCAAGAACACTGGAGTGGGTTGCCATTTCCTCCTCCAGGGGATCTTCCTGATCCAGAGATCAAACCACATCTCATGTCTCCTGCACTGGCAGGCAGATTCTTTACCACTAGCACCACCTGGGAAGCCATCATAAAAGTATATATGCATATATATATATATACACACAGATACATTCATATACAACTGAATCACTTTGCTATATACCTGAAACTAACATAAATATTTCAATTAAAAACAAAAAACTAGAGGGATTTCCCCAGTGGTCCAATGGTTAAGACTCTATGCTTCTAATGCAAGGGACATGGGTTCAGTCCCTGGTTGGGAACTACGATCTCACAAGCTGTGCAGTGCAGCCAAAAAAGAAAAGCTAGAATATACGAAAAGTTTCTGTAAATCAGCAGGAATAAAATTGGAAACTGATTATAAAAATAGATAAAAGATATGAATAGGCAATTTGAAGCAAAGGAAGCCCAAAGGGCTAACAAATAATAAAAAGATACTCAACATCACTAGTAAGCTGATATATCAAAATTGAAGCAAAAATGATACACCATTTTACACCCATCGAATTGGCAAAAATTGGAAAAGATGCATATCAGTTTGGCAAGGATACGGAGAAGTAATGTAAACTGGTGCAGGTATTCTGGAAGGCATTCTGGCAGAATTCAGTAAAAATGTCAGTGCATGCCTCAGACTTGCTTATCTCAGGGAATACACATACCAAAGAAATTCTTGCTTGGGTCTGAAGGAGAGTTATCCAGGGCCATTTGTTGCAGTGTTTATGGTAGAAGTATGCTAGGGGATGGGTACATAAAATGTAGTGAATGTGAAATGCTATGCAGGTAGAAGCAAGATACATTCAGCAATATGGGTCCCTCATAGAAAATTAATGCTGAGGAAACAAAAGAAATAGAACAGAAAACATAGCATGTATCATTTGTGTAAATTAAACACAGAGATATACTGTATAAAACTATGTATTTCACAAGAACATATGCATATTTTATAATCTGTATTAAACACATGAGAGTGAGGAGAGGAACATGGGATTTGGATTGAGGTTAAAGAAACTAAAATAGACCAGGAATAACCATTACATAAATGATGTTGATATTAAGCAATGAATTGAGAGGTATGATTAAATTTTCTATAACCGAGGTCTAATATGAAAGTAGAAGATAAATGATGAAAATATATGCTTACTGAGCAATAACCACCTTGAAAATATTATAGTAAAAGTGATAGATAATCACAACAAACATAGTAAAGATATATTTAGGAAAAACTGCATTACTGGATATTTAAAGATGACATGCACCAAAGGATTTTGGAAGGGGGAAAAAGAAAGCAAACAAATACCATAAATATGTTATTCTTTCTAAGTCAATTTATAGCTTAATATCATTCCAATCAAAACATCAATAGGATTTTTCTTAGAAGAAGATAGAGCTGATGGAAAGTTCACTAAAGTGTACTAAATAGGATAAGGTCTCAAAACATACCTTCAAAAAGAAGAACAAAGAGAAGACAGTAGTTTTCAAGATGGCAAATGATAGTATGATACAACAAAAATTTATATAATAGCACAAAACAGATCCACATAAGTGAATAGAAATTTCAGAAATGGAACATTATTACATACCATAATTAAATATAGAATTAAAAATATACTGCAAAATAGAGGCAAAGGAAAGAAAGATTTCATAAGACAACTAGATTATAATCTAGTGAAAATTAAGTGAGAACCATACCTTATATAGGTACCAAAATAAATTTGAAGAATATTTTCTTTTTTAAATCAACTCTTGTAGGTAATTTACATGTAGTGTTCCATTCGCTCTTAACAATAACTGCGGTGATGGTGATTTAGTCGCTAAGTCATGTCCAACTCTTGCGATCCCATGGACTGTATCCTGCCAGGCTCCTCTGTCTGTGGGATTCTCCAGGTGAGGATACTGGAGTGGGTTGCCATTTCCTTCTCCAGAGGATCTTCCTGACCCAGGAATTGAACCCTTGTCTCCTGCATTGCAGGCAGATTTTTTACCAACTGAGCTATGAGGGAACCCCCAATAACTCTGTAAACAGACATAATCATTATAATAATTTTATAGATGAAAAACTGAGGCAAAGAAAATTAAAAAAAATTTTTTTGACTGTATTTTTGGTTTGCTTTCTGCAAATATCATTAGTCAGCCTAACACAAATGTCTCCAAAGTGTCTTTATTCCTTTTGTTTGTTGGAATGAAAGTCATTCTCTCCCAGAGGTTGTCTTCCTTCTGTGCCCAACCTGTGAATAAATCAATTTCTGCTGTCAATCCAGGCACTAATAATGACTATATAAATTGGCTATACCTTGAGGGAAAATTTACTGGAGATCTAAGTAAGATCTTTGGGCACTCCAAGACTTTCATTTAAATCCAGTCTTGAATACAAGTATTGTAATGGTATGCAGAGTGTTTCTTAGGGCTATTTCCAAAGGAAAGAATAGGTCTACTGAAGGTCCTAATAATGGGATTTTGTTCTGAAGACTGATTTTGGCAACTGAAGAAGTTTGTATACCTTTGCTACGATGATTAAAAGAACCAATGCTATCATCTCTCATGAGATCCAAAATCAATGCTCTTTAAATTTTGTTACTTTCCTTGATTATTCTACTAAATTGTTTTTGTCCCCCTCAAATTGTGCTTTAAATCTTTATCTTTTTGGCCAGGAGCTATGTGAGTTGTATTTGTCTGTGCTTTCTATAGGACAGATACCACAGATAATTTTTTCAAAGGAGAAATGACAGCATGAAAAGCACATCAGAGTTCTGTTAGCTCATGGCCTCAGCTTCCCATTGTGTATGTAGCTTTGTTTCCAGAAGAATTAGTTGCTTATAATTTAAGAATGCTGCTGCTGCTGCTAAGTCCCTTCAGTCGTGTCCAACTCTGTGCGACCCTGTAGATGGCAGCCCACCAGGCTCCTCCATCCCTGGGATTCTCCAGGCAAGAATACTGGAGTGGGTTGCCATTTCCTTCTCCAATGCATGCATGCATGCTAAGTCGCTTCAGTTGTGTCCGACTCTGTGTGACCCCATAGACGGTAGCCCACCAGGCTCCTCTGTCTATAGGATTTCCCAGACAAGAATACTGGACTGGGTTGCTGTTTCCTTCTCCAATAACTTAACAATATATAAAAATAAATTTAACGGAGCAGGTATCAGGTATCACTGAAATTGCAGTATGAAAATTATCTCTCTCTCCTTTGGGGAGAAAAATTAAAATGAAAGTACTGTGGTTAAAAACCAGAACAAAATTAAAAGAACTGGTAGAGTAACATCAATGAAGCTAAAATATCATATGCAGGGGGATTATAGCAAGGTACTTCCCAAATTAAAGTTAATGAGAAATGAAATTGGGTAGATTCAAGAATGTAATGGATGAGTTCAACCACTTGTACAAATGATGTAACAAAGAAATTATCTTTAATATTAACTGAAGAATTCAGAAAATATCCAAATCCAGTCAAAGAGTCTTGTGTTTCAGGAAGGCATGTTAAATGTTGTGACCCAGAAAATATAAGCTAGGGGTCAAAAATTCAAAGACCCAAAGAGAATATAAAGACTCAGGCAGTTAATATAAATATAAATCAAGATGAAATTAAAAAAAAACAACCTACTGGGGGCTTCCTTGGTGGTCCAGTGGCTAAGACTTCTTGCTCCCAATACAGGAAGCCCAGATTTCATCCCTTGTCAAGAAACTAGATCCCACACACCACAGCTAAGAGCTTGCATGCCTCAGCTAAAGATCCCACATGCTGCAACAAAGTGCCTCATATTCTTTAAAGCCATTGAAGAATAGCAACCTACCGATTGAGATATTTGCAAATCATAGATTCTATGAGGCTAATATCTAGAATATATTTTTTTAAAAAATCTGAGAATTCTCTGACAGTCCAGTGGTCTGCCTCTTTCTGCCATCTTTCTGTGCCACCAGAATGGTGGCTGATGCTCTCAAGAGTATCAACAATGCCGAAAAGAGAGGCAAAGGCCAGGTCCTTATTAGGCCATGCTCCAAAGTCCTCATCAGGTTTCTAACTGATGATGAAGCATGGTTACATTGGCGAATTTGAAATCATTGATGATCACAGGGCTGGGAAAATTGTTGTGAACCTCACAGGCAGGCTAAACAAGGGAGGACTGATCAGCCCCAGATTTGTGTGCACCTCAGAGATCTAGAAAAAGGGCAGAATAACCTGCTGCCATCCCATCAGCTTGGTTTCACTGTACTGACAACCTCAGCTGGCATCACGGACCACGAAGCAGCAAGACCAAAACATACAGGAGGGAAAATCCTTGGATTCTTTTTCTAGGGATGTAATACATACAAATAAAATGCGTCAGAGGACTCTGGTGCTTCCCTAAGTCATTCTGAACTTTGTACAGCAGAGTAGCAAGAGCGTCTTCTGGAATATACAGACTTTGTGTTAATTGGTGAATGCTGTTTCCTTGAAGTACAAGAAAGTTTTGACTTGGCGTAACTTTCACCATCATCCTTGTGGCTCACCAGAGGAAGGCGTGTCTGGCCCTGGATGGTTGACTCTGCTTTGGGGTCCAGATGGTGAAGCTGCCTCTTCTGGAGTCTTGAGTTAACCCTTGAATGAGTGGTGCCTTTCCTATTTTTAGCTTGATAGAATATACATTTCATGCGCTAAAAATATGATAACAGTTATAGTTGACTATGTAAGTACTCATAAGGAAGCAAATAATTAGAGCCCTACAGCTCGCTAAGACTCAAAGTAAATTTGGATGGCATATCAGGGACATTCCAGCAGTATGTGCTTATAAAATGTCATTCTTTTTGAAAAAACAGTACTGTAAACCTATCACCACGTGTATTCTGGAACTGGGCAGAATTAGGGTTGCTCAGAGTCGGACACGACTGAGCAATTTCACTTTCACTTTTCACTTTCATGCGTTGGAGAAGGAAATGGCAACCCACTTCAGTGTTCTTGCCTGGAGAATCCCAGGGACAGGGAGCCTGGTGGGCTGCTGTCTACGGGGTCGCACAGAGTCGGACACGACTTAGCAGCAGCAGCAGCAGCAGCAGCAGTAAGAGCAGTGCTGTGCAGTATGCATCTAACAAGAGCCACGTGTGTATTCAAAACTTCTGGAAGCCACATTAAAACAAGTAAAGAGACACTTTTTTTCCTTAAAATAACATTTTGTGTTCAAAAGTGAAAATTTCACCATATAGATAATGTGGGGGAAAAAAAAAGACTCTGTGGCCTCACTGCTGAGGGACCAGGTTCAATCCCTGGCTCAGAAACTAAGATCCCATAAGCCGTGAGGCATGGTCAAACAAACAAACAAAAAACCTGTAACTCAGCAATAATTTAAAAACACAAAAAATCCAATTAAAAAAATGGTTAAAGAACTTGGGCTTTCCTTGTGACTCAGCTACTCCGCCTGCAATGTGGGAGACCTGGATTTGATCCTGGGTTGGGAAGATACCCTGGAGAAGGGAAAGGCTACCCACTCCAGGGTCCTAGCCTGGAGAATTCCATGAACTGTATAGTCCATGGGGTCTCAAAAAGTCGAACATGACTGAGTGACTTTCACTTTCATTTAAAGAACTTGACTAGATATTTCTAAGAATGTCTACAAAAACCCAATAAGTACATGAAAAAACACTCAATATTACTAATTGTTACAAAAATGTAAATTGAAACTACACTGAGATAGTTTTTCACACCCATTAGAATGACTACTATTTAAGAAGCAGAAAATAAGAAACGCTGGCAAGGATATGGAGAAATTGGAATTCTTGTGTACTGCTGGCAGGAATGTAAAGGGGAGTCATTGTGGAAAACAATATAATAGCTCATCAAAAAATTCAAAATAGAATTACCATATGATTTCAGCAATTCCACTTCTGGGTAAGTATATACCCAAAAGAATTGAAAGCAGGTACTCAAAAGATTGGAGAAGGCAATGGCACCCCACTCCAGTCCTCTTGCCTGGAAAATCCCATGGACGGAGGAGCTTGGTGGGCTGCAGTCCATGGGGTCGCTAAGGGTCGGACACGACTGAGCAACTTCACTTTCACTTTTCACTTTCATGCACTGGAGAAGGAAATGGCAACCCACTCCAGTACTCTTGCCTGGAAAATCTCATGGACGGAGGACCCTGGTAGGCTGCAGTCCATGGGGTCGCTAAGAGTCGGACACGACTGAAGCGACTTCACTTTCACTTTTCACTCTCATGCATTGGAGAAGGAAATGGCAACCCACTCCAGTGTTCCTGCCTGGAGAACCCCAGGGACGGGGGAGCCTGGTGGGCTGCCGTCTCTGGGGTCGCACAGAGTCGGACACGAATGAAGCGACTTAGCAGCAGCACTCAAAAGATAGGGTGCCCCTGATGGCTCAGAGGATAAAGAATCCCCCTGGAATGCAGGAGACACATGAGACATGGGTTCAATCTCTGGGTCAGCAAGATCCCCTAGAGGAGGAAATGCCAATCCACTCTAGTACCATCGCCTGGAAAATCCTATGGACAGAGGAGCCTAGGGGGGTAAGGTCTGTGGGGTCTCAAAGAGTCGGACACGACTTAGCAACTGAACACGCATGCACACACACACTCATTCAAAAGATATTTGTACACCCGTGTTCATAGCAGCATTATTTACAAGAGCCAAAAGATGAAGGCAACCAAGGTGTCAATCAACAGGTGACTAGATAAACAAAATGTGGTATATGCATACAATGGAACATTATTCAGCCTTAAAAGGAGGAAATTCAGGCACATACTGCCACAGTGGTGAATCTTAAGGAAACTATGCTAAGAGAAATAAGCCAGTCACCAAAAAGTAAATATTGGAGAATTGCATTTATTTGAGGTACCTTGAGCAGACAAACTCATCGAGATAGGAAGTATAATGTGGTTGCCAAGAACTTGAGGAAGAGAGTAATTACAGGGACTTGTTTTTTAATGGGTGCAGCGTTTCAGAACTGCAAGATAAAAAGACTTCTGGAGATTAGCTGCCCAACAATGTGAATGTATTCAACACTACTAAACTGTCTACTTAAAAATAGCTAAGATGACAAAATTTATGTTCTATGCATCTTATCACAATTAAAAACAGCAGCAACAACAACAACATTATATCTGTTAGTAGACTTCAGTAAAGGAGAGCAATTAGAAGTGAGAAATAAGATAATCACACATATGTATTAGCTGATGTAAGCTAATGTCAGAGGTGTCTTGGGTTTAGATAATTTTTGCTGCACAGGAATGTGGGTCCAGTGTTGTCTAATGCTCTAGTTATTTTTTAACTCTGAAATTTCATTAAAATATCCTGACAATTATCATTAACCAATGTAAATATTTTAAAAATTCTGTGCAAAGATGATCAAAATGTTGACAAACGTAGAAGCTAGGTGATGGGCATACAGTGACTCACTATATACCCCTTCTCCTTTTCTGTATGTTTGAAATTCTTACAGTACAAAGTTAAAAAAAAGAAAGCCTATCTCGGCCAAATAAAATATGTCAGCTAGCCATGGGCTATCCTATAAATTATAATTATAGTGCTAAGCACTATAGAACACAAGTTCCGTGAGGGCAGGGATCTCACCTCAGTGACTTGAATGGTGCTGGGAACACAGTAGAAAGTCCGTCCCATGTTTGTGGAATTAATAAATGAATGAAGGAAACATACCTTTTAATAGTGCCTGTGCAGGTGTTGTGTTAGACACTTAACACTACTGCTGTATAATTGTGCTTTATTTTTTTCTAAACAAATACTTAGCATATACAGAATGGTCTGCATTGCCTGTATAAAAGATCAGTTAAGAAAAAGAGTTCAGAGAGACTGGTTTTTTTTCCTATTGCTTCATAAACTTAGTGGCTTAAAACAACACATATACATTATCTTAAAATTTTGGAGGTCAGAAATCCCAATTGGTCTAGAATAAGTCAGAATCAAGATGTTTAGCAGGGCTGTGTTCCCTCTGGAGGCCCCATGGGAGAGTCTATTTCCTTGCCTTTTCCAGTTTCTACAAGCTGCTTGCAGTCCTTGACTTGTGGCTGCTTCCTTTATCTTCAAATCCAGCAACGGCTGATTCAGTCTTTCTCACCTTGTGTCACTCTGACACTGAGACTTCCACCTGCCTCTTTCATGTTCAAAGACACTGTGAGTACATTGGCCCTCCAAGATAATCTGAAATAATCTCTCTCTCTCTTTTTAAGGTCTGCTGATTAGCAGTCTTGACTAGTGTTGCACTCAATATGCCAGCAAATGTGGAAAAATCAGCAGTGGCCACAGGACTGGAAATGGTCAGTTTTCATTCCAGTCCCAAAGAAGAGCAATGCCAAAGAATGCTCAAACTACCACACAATTGCACTCGTCTCACGCGCTAGTAAAGAAATGATCAAGATTCTCCACGCCAAGCTTCAACAGTATGTGAACCGTGAACTTCCAGATGTTCAAGCTGGATTTAGAAAAGGCAGAGGAACCAGAGATCAAATTGCCAACATCCATTGGATCATTGAAATTGCCAACATCCACTGGATCATTGAAATTGCCAACATCCACTGGATCATTGAAAAAGCAAGAGTTCCAGAAAAACATTTACTTCTGCTTTATTGACTACGCCAAAGCCTTTGACTGTGTGGTCACAACAAACTGGAAAATTCTGAAAGAGATGGGAACACCAGACCACTTGACCTGCCTTTTGAGAACTCTGTATGCAGGACAGGAAGCAACAGTTAGAACTGGACATGGAACAACAGACTGGTTCCAAATAGGAAAAGGAGTACGTCAAGGCTGTATATTGTCACTCTGCTTATTTAATTTGTATGCAGAGTATATCATGAGAAACACTGGGCTGGATGAAGCACAAGCTGGAATCAAGATTTCTGGGAGAAATATCAATAACCTCAGATTTGCAGATGACACCACTCTTATGGTAGGAAGTGAAGAAGAATTAAAAAGCCTCTTGATGAAAGTGAAAGAGGAGAGTGAAAAAGTTGGCTTAAAACTCAACATTCAGAAAACGAAGATGATGGCATCTGGTCCCATCACTTCATGGGAAATAGATGGGGAAACAGTGACAGACTTTATTTTTTGGGGTCTCTAAAATCACTGCAGATGGTGACTGCAGCCAGGAAATTAAAAGATGCTTGCTCCTTGGAAGAAAATCAACCTAGACAGCATATTAAAAAGCAGAGACATTACTTTGCCAACAAAGGTCCATACAGTCAAAGTTATGGTTTTTCCAGTAGTCATGTATGGATGTGAGAGTTGGACTACAAAGAAACCTGAGTGCCAAAGAATTGATGCTTTTGAACTGTGGTGTTGGAGAAGACTCTTAAGAGTCCCTTGGACAGCAAGGAGATCCAACCAGTCCATCCTAAAGGAAATCAGTCCTGAGTATTCATTGGAAGGACTGATGCTGAAACTGAAGCTCCAATACTTTGGCCATCTGATGTGAACAGCTGACTCATTTGAAAAGACCCTGATGCTGGGAAAGATTGAAGGCAAGAGGAGAAGGGGACAACAGAGGATGAGATGGTTGGATGGTATCACCAACTCAAAGGACATGAGTTTGAGTAAACTCCAGGAGTTGGTAATGGACAGGGAGGCCTGGTGTGCTGCAGTCCATGGGGTCACAAAGTCAGACACGACTGAGCAACTGAACCTAACTGAACTGATTAGCAATCTTAATTCCATCTATTATCTTTAATTCCTCTTTTACATAGAACACAACAGGACTTAAAGGTTCCAGGAATTAAGATATAGACATCTTTGGAGAGGGAATTATTCTGTCTTCTCAGGGCTAAAGTGGGTATCATGCCTCCATATCTGAGCAGCCAAAAGGGCACACTAGCCACCGAGAGGATCCCCCTATAATGCAGACTGCTGTCCCTGTCTTCCATACATAGATGTGTCTGTCTTTAATACATATGTGTATCTTTCTTTCACAGATCTCTTTTTTAAACAGCTTGATCACAGTACATATAAACCATATAATTTCCCTTTTACTAATACCACGTTCAAACAGTTATATGTATATGTACTTATACATATATATTTTCAAGACACAGAGTATTCTGTCCAGGCAATATTAATACATTCTCCATTTGGCAATTGCACATTTAGGATGCTGGTTCTAGCTTTTTGTACATTTCCTGGAGAATGAGAAGTTCATTCTCTTGGTATATACAAAAAGATGGAGTTTTTGAACTTGAGGACTCAATTCTAGATTGTGGTGAACACAGCAAAGTTCTGCCATTATATGTGGCTATTCCCCAGTCACCATCTGTCTCTCTCACTGGACATTTCTTATAAACAAAGCAAAGACATTATAAATGGAAAGTCATCTTAAATGGAAGTTGAAATGAGTTCTGGCTTTTATACAAAGATGACATCATAGACAAAGGATAACACAGACTATTATGATATCAAAATAAAAGCAAGGACTTTTAAGGCCAAGAAGGCAAATGGAAAGACAGCCACAGCCTGCAGAAGGCCCACTAGTTACTTGTCTTCTTGAAGTATAACACACTGTGACTTTAAAGGAAGCGCAAGGACCAAGGAATATACTAGAACAACACACAAAGAAGATGGACAACAGCACACTGGTTTTTCCTATAGCTGCCAAGGTCAACAAGCCTTGGATCAAGCATTCTCTGAAAAGTCCTCACAACATTGACATGGCTGAAACTGACATCCTGATCAGGCTTCATGGAACATACATTCACCTGGCCCTTGATTCCGGTGACTTAGTGCTGCCAGCAGGGACTTCACTGGTGGTCCAGTGGCTGAGACTCTGCGCTCCGAATGCAGGGAGCCCAGGTTTGATCCCTGGTCAGGGAACTAGATCCACATGCTGCAACTAAGACCCAGAGAAGCCAATTTTTTTGGCTGCACTGGGTCTTCATTGCGGTGTGTGGGCTTTTTCTTGTTGCTGCAAGTGCGGGCTACTCTTCGCTGCAGTGAGTAGGCTCCTCATTGTGGAGGCTTCTCTTGTTGCAGAGCACAGGCCTTCAGAGCATGGATTCAAGAGTTGTGGTACAAGGGCTTAGCTGCTCTGTGGCATGTAGAATCTTCCTGGACCAGGGGTTGAATCCATGTCCCCTGCATTGGTGGGCAGGTTCTTATCACTGTACCACCAGGGAAGTCCCCAAACTCTTTAATATGGGCAGCTCATAATATTTGGAGATATTAGTTTCAAATTTCTCCCCATATTTTCCACTTGTTCTTTCCTCATTCAAGCAGATAGCTGGTTCTTCATTTCTGCAACAGGTCAGAAAATACAAGGCCATCAGATATCCGGTATATCTCCCAAATCTCAATCAATCCCATGAGGAACTGAGAGTTTTCCAGAAGTAGAAAGGAAAGACTGTGTGGAACAAAGCGTTTGGATAAAGCTGTTGAGAGAGGAGATGGTTCTTCATCCAGGGTGCAGAGAGATGTCACAGGCTGCAGGGCGGAGAGGGTACGTCACTGGAGCTTGTTTGAGTAGCAGAGAGCCCCATGGTGGTCCCAGGCAGCATCTCCAGAGGATGCAGTAAGATTTCCAAGAGAAGTGATTGCAGGGAACATGTAGGGCAGGGACTACAAACTCAAATAGCTGTAGGGCCAGGAAGTTTTCACTAATCAACGAAAAGGCTCTCAAGCACGAAGCCACTACTTAGCTCCAGCCTAGTGTTGTCATGTAAGAATATGGAATCCAAATTACCATATCTCTCAATTAAAACAATTAATAAATCTGGATGTTACAAAACAAATCTCCTGATTGTTAATGCTGCAGTTAATTCACACGTCTAAATGCCACTATGTGGGCCAAAATAAAATCATCCACTGAGTCCCATATGTCAAGTGTGACAGGACTGCACAAAGCCACTGGCCGGGAACAAGCTATTTGGACAGGAACAAGGGCCGGCTCCACTGTGGTCTGTGCACAGAGACAGAGTCAGTGACCAGAGGCCCCTACTCCACCTCTGCAGCTTTGACTTTGTTGGAGCTTTCTTTGTTGAATATACCTAGGTGAAACTAAAGAGCGACTGAGGTTCATTTCTTGTCAGCCCAACATGATCGATCTTGAAGAAATAATTAAATTCACTCATGAAAATTAATGGATTGTGACATATCTTTCAGGTGTGAGTTCATGGGCTGAGATTCATGCCTGTTACACAATTAAAGGTATCTAACCCCGCTGTGGTTTAAAAAAACTTCCCTGGTGGCTCAGATGGTAGAGCATCTGCCTACAATGAGGGAGACCCAGGTTTGATCCCTGGGTCAGGAAGATCCCCTGGTTAAGGAAATGGCAGCCCACTCCAGTGTTCTTGCTTGGAAAATCCCATGGACAGAGGAGCCTGGTAGGCTACAGTCCATGGGGCCGCAAAGAGTTGGACACGACTGAGCGACTTCACTCACTTACTTAACCCCCTTGTGATCAGACCTATGTCCTACTTACAACCAACCTCCTCTCCACTTCAGGCTCCGGTTAACTGTACGCACTCATATTATATTCTTCGATGACAAAGCCAGAATGGTCATTCCCTTTATGTACCCTCACATTCTGCCCAGGGCTGTGCTTACTTTGGTCCTTCTCTTGGAATGCCCTTTCCCACCCTCATTTCTGCCTACAAAAACCTGCCATCTTTTTTAGTTAACTAGAGGATAATTGCTTTACAATGTTGTGTTGGTTTCTGCTATATAGGAATCAGTCTTAACTATATATATATATATAGTTATGATATAGTTATATATGTAACTATATATACATTCCCTCCCTTTTGAGGCTGCCCCCATCTCCCATCCTGCTCCTCAAGCTTGTCACAGAGCACTAGGCCAGGCCCCCTGTGTTGTACAGCAGCTTCCCACTGGCTGTCTATTTTATACATGATGGTACATATAAGTCAACGCTACTCTCTCAATTTGTCCCACCCTCTCCTTCCCACACTGTGTCCACAAGCCCTTTCTCTACATCTGCATCCCTATTCCTGCCCTGCAAATAGAATTCTGGGCTTCTTCGAAAGGTGATAGGATATATATGAACCCTATCATCTTTTGAAGAAACCCAGGATTCTATTCAGAATCCATCTTTTTCCTGTCTGTTCTCAAGAGCAAGTGGCCTTGTCTATACCGTGGCTCTTTAGGGAGTGGCCTTGCCTGACACTGTCATAAATGTTTCCCTGTGCTTTATGGATGAGCCTCGCCTTAAGATTTTTGCTTCTGCCATGGTCTCAGAACAGGCCTGAAAGATGATGGCTGACTGGACTTGAATGACAATATGTGTTGTGGCTTAGGAGAGGCAGCGGTGTGATTTTCCTTGGAGTATGGAAACCAAACAATGAGTTACATTATTTCTGCAATGGACACTGCCATGCACGTGTAAAGAGTCCTTTCAGAAAGGAAGGACCTATTCCCCCAGCTGCCAGGGGTTTTGGGAGGAGTCAGCCCTGGGCTGTCAGCCTCTTTTGATGATTGCTGGGACTTCAAGAAAACTGTCTCTCTTCAGATCACCTGTTCTTTCAGGGCTGCCCTGCAGCCAATGACTAGTAAATGTGGAGCATACAGACTCTCTCTCCCCAGCTTTGGATAACCCTGAAGGGCCATCAAGCTACAGGATAACTTTGCAGGGCCCACTGACGCCCTTGTTGGACCTGAGTATCTGCTAGATTTCTCAGTCTTGCTTTCCACCTTCCTTTCCTCAGGCATTGATCCTGAGAGCACTCCCTAATGGAAATCACATGCTAACTTCTGCCACAGAGTCTATTTCTGAGAAACCCAGCTGGAAAAAGGTTCCATGTCAATTAGCTACTATTATCTCGTAAATTTACTGCTGTTCATTCAGACAACAGACATGTCAAATCCACATTAATTATGCTTATTTTGTAATATAAATTCAGTGAAAGAGTAAAAGGAAGGAAAGATGAAGACATACAGTGGGAAAATAGGTAGTGATTACTGAATTGTAAAAGAACATAAATTAGTGTCATGAAGTTAAAATTGTTTGTTACTATTTTGTTCCATGAAATAACTTGGTGTGTCAGTGATCATTTCAATAAAATTAACACTGTGTTCAGCAAAATTTACAGAGCATTCTAACAGTTGTGCCATTTGCTTTATGTTTCTCTCCTCAATTTTCTCCAATCGACAGCTCTTTGCCATGAAGGTTTGGGTTTTGGTTTGTTCCCAGGAGCATCCAGGGCAAACATTTTTTGGGGAAAAAAATTAAGTGAATTCCCTTTCAGTAGCTTCATCTCTAAATGTGCTTGACAAAGATAAGGAAGAAGACTCATCTATGTCAAACAAGTGGGCAACAAAGATGCTGGCAAGATTCTTCTACTCTGTGTTGCTCTTGACTGTGAGCAGTAAGTAAGAGCAGAGATAATGTGAAGGAGGCCCCATAGGCTAATGGTGAGCTGGGATGTGCCAAAGGCCAGCAATGAGAGGCCGTGGAGCTACAGGAGGTGGACAGCACAGGAGAGGTCAGGATGCCAACAGGAAAACTGAAAGCTCTTCACTATTAACAATTAAGGGTACAGGTTCTAGATTAGTCTGCTTGGATACAGAATCCTGGTTCTCTCTCTAGCTGTGTAACCTTGAACAAGGTCACTTCACTCTTTTGAACTAGTTTCCTGAAACTTAAAATAAGGATAAGGACAAGTCTTACTCTAAAAGTCGGGATGAGTAAATGAGTTGTTACCACTAAAGCACCTGGAGCAATGCCCGGCTATGAAATTGCTTAATGAATATTAGTGAAAGCGTTAATTGCTCAGTCATGTCTGACTCTTTGCGACCCCATGGACTGTAGCCTGCCCTGCTTCTCTGTCCATGGAATTCTCCAGGCAAGAATACTAGAGTGGGTAGCCATTCCTTTTTCCAGGGGATCTTCCTCATCCAGGGATCAAACCCAGGTCTCTCTCATTTCATGCAGTTTCTTTCCATGTGAGCCCCCAGAAAAGCCCCAAATGAATGTTAGGCCTGGCCCTTCTAGACTGGGAGTTGGAAGCTGACCTCCCCAGGCCCCCAGGAATGAGCAAAGTGCATAGGAAACAGCATCAGCAATAGCAGAAGATGGCCTATCTTTTATTATATTATTTAATTCAACTGACATTAATTAGCACCTAATAAATGGGGTGACCTGTGGGGACCCAAAGATAATTCAGACTGAGACCCTCTGTTGCAGAAGTCTAATGCCAGGTAAGGAGCATATGGTCACCTGGCTTCTGGTGCCCCATCCTTTGAGATTCACAGGGGAGTGAGGGTCAGGGTAACACTTCACCAGTCCATAGTCATTCTGTGCAGAAAGCCCTCCTTGCAGAGGCCACAGGGCAAAGGGCATGGCTGTTGGAGTAAGACTGGCCTGACTTTGAATTCCATCTGCTTTGGGCAAGTTTGAGCATTGCTGAACCTCAAGTATTAGTAGCTTCATCTGTAAAATGCAAATGGCATTTCCCTTATAGGATTTTTGAGATAATGCAGATTAAATGCCTGCACAGATACTCAGTGAGCATTAATTCACTGAACAAACACTTGTTCAGTGAACATTTGTTCACCTATTCTTTTAGGTGCTGTGCTAAATGATGGTGTTGGTGGTTGTTCAGTAGTTATGTCTGAACCTTTGCGACCCAATGGACTGAAGCAATAGTCTCCTCTGTCCTCCACTATCTCCCAGAGTTTGCTCAAATTCATGTCCACTGAGTCAGTGATGCTATCTAACCATCAGATCCTCTGTCACCCACTTGTCCTTTTGCTTTCAATATTTCCTAGCATCAGGGTCTTTTCCAACGAGTTGGTTCTTTCTATCAGGTGGCCAAAGTACTGGAGCTTCAGCATGGTGGTCATATCAATCAAAGCAAAACATAACAAAACAAAAAGAAAAAAGATCTGTTTCCTAGGGTATTTTGGAAGAAACAAAAATTCAGAGAGAGAGTATGTCCAGAAAAGTTTGCTGATAATATATTAGAGTGCTTATTGTTGCCAAGAACTGTGGCAAGTTGAATGCTTTATACAGGTTAACTGGCTTAAATCTTGTATGATATGATTGTGTGTGTGTGTGTGTTAGTCACTCAGTCGTGTCTGACTCTTTGAGATCCCGTGGACTGTAGCCTGCCAGGCTTGTATGATTAGCAGTCATGAATAGCAAGTCACTGTTATAGCCTGTTATTGGCTTCCCAGGTGACTCAGTGGTAAAGAATCTGTCTGCCAGTGCTGGAGACGCAGGAGACTCAGGTTCAATGCCCGGGTCAGGAAGATCCCCTGGAGGAAGAAACGGCAACCACTCCAGTATTCTTGCCTGAAGAATCCCATGGACAGAGGAGCCCGGCAGGCTACAGTCCATGAGGTCACAAAGTCAGACATGACTGAGCGACTAACATACACGCACACATCCTTTGTCATCCCCATTCGACAGGCCAGAAGAGGCAAGACAAATAGATGGTATTCAGATGGAAACCAAGCAGGGCCCTGTGGTGCTCCCAGGCGGGGAGGCCATTTCTTGTAGGCAAGACTTCAGTCTCCGTGACCTTCCTTGAGTTCCAAAGGGCAGGTTTGAACAGTTGTCAATCAAGGGAAGGACAACCAAGAAACCACCTGAGGCCAGATTGGAGGGACCAGAGAAGCACATCAAGGTTTGAAGACCAACCTTACCTGAGATGGTGGGTCATCTTTGGGTTTCCCTTGTGGCTCAGCTAGTAAAGAGTCCGCCTGCAATGTGGGAGACCTGGGTTCGATCCCTGAGTTGGGAAGATCCTCTGGGGAAGGGAAAGGCTACCCACTCCAGTGTTCTGGCCTAGAAGAACTCCATGGACCGTATAGTCCATGAGGTCACAAAGAGTCAGATAGGACTGAATGACTTTCACTTTCACCTGAGATGAGATTAGAGGAGTCCAAGCCCTGATCTTGTCAGAGATCCCACCTTTGACCCATTGTTATAAAAACCCTCATCAAGTTCTTTGGAGGTGAGACACAGTTTTACAAAGCAGAAGCCCCCATGTCTCCCTTTGCCTGGCAAAGCAATAAAACTGTCCTTTTCTACTTCACCCAAAATTCTGTCTCTAGGATTTAGTTCCACACCAATATCCAGAGAGGTTGAGCTTTCAGTAACAAGATTGCAGTGAACCTCATAACATAGAGGCTTCCATGGTGGCTTAGAGGTTAAAGCATCTGCCTGCAATGCGGGAGACCCACGTTCGATCCCTGGGTTGGGAAGATCCCCTGGAGAAAGAAATGGCAACCCACTCCAGTACTCTTGCGTGGAAAATCCCACGGAGGGAAGAGCCTGGCAGGCTACAGTCCACAGGATTGCAAAGAGTTGGACACGACTGAGCTATTTCACTTTCTAACCTCATAACATAGGTCATACTAAAGACCTGAAGCCTGTGCTTGATATGTGCTTGCTCTCTCCACCCTGCTCAGTGCCCAGGAGGCAGACCTGTGAGGCCTGTACTATGGGCTCTGTGCCTGTTTTTCACTGAGCTTCAGCCACTGGTTACCCCAAAGAGGACAAAAGGATGAGCTGGGGCCAGGGCACTGATTCCCTTGATTCCCTCCTGGTGAGCTGACTATGCTCCTCACTAAAGGTCATTGCTTTTCTAAAGGAGGCCAACTTCACACGACTTTCCCCTCTGGCTCCCAGTTAATGATCCCTCCTCTCAAATCTCCATACATAAGGGACCCACCTCCAGGCTGCCACCAGCACTACACTATCCCTTATGGGTTTTCCCACATCCACAACTTTGTAAACAGTACTGTCAATGAAAAAGCTAATCAGTCCAAGAAATGCAAATTTTTATTTGAGTTAAAGTTAAGATGGAGAAACAGTGGAAACAGTGGCAGACTGTATTTTGGGCACCCCACTCCAGTACTCTTACCTGGAAAATCTCATGGACGGAGGAGCCTGGTGGGCTGTAGTCCATGGGGTCGCTAAGAGTCAGGCATGACTGAGCCACTTCACTTTCACTTTTCACTTTCATGCATTGGAGAAGGAAATGGCAACCCACTCCAGTGTTCTTGCCTGGAGAATCCCAGGGACGGGGGAGCCTGATGGGCTGCCATCTATGGGGTCGCACACAGTTGGACATGACTGAAGCGACTTAGCAGCAGCAAAATCACTGCAGATGGTGACTGCAGCCATGAAATAAAAAGACGCATACTCCTTGGAAGAAAAGTTATAACCAACCTAGACAGCATGTTAAAAAGCAGAGATATTAATTTGCCAACAAAGGTCCGTCTAGTCAAGGCTATGGTTTTTCCAGTAGTCACGCATGGATGTGAGAGTTGGACTATAAAGAAAGCTGAGCACCGAAGAACTGATGCTTTTGAACTGCGGTATTGAGAAAACTCTTGAGAGTCCCTTGGATTGCAAGGAGATCCAATCAGTCCATCCTCAAGGAAACCAGTCCTGAATGTTCATTGGAAGGACTGATGTTGAAGCTTAAACTCCAATGCTTTGGCCACCTGATGCAAAGAACTGACTCATTGGAAAATACCCTGATGCTGGGAAAGATTGAAGGCAGGAGGAGAAGGGGATGACAGAGGATGAGATGGTTGGATGGCATCACCTGCCTGATTGACATGAGTTTGAGCAAGCTCCAGGAGTTGGTGATGCAGAGAGAAGCCTGGTGTGCTGTAGTCCATGGGGTCGCAAAGAGTCGGACATGACTGAGCGACTGAACTGAACTAAGATTATATCTGGGAACAACCTCTCAGAAACCTCCAAGAATTGCTCAGGCCTGTTAGAGGTCAAAGCACAGTTGTATAAGTTTTTGAAACACAGGGCTATACATTAAACGATGTATTTTTGACATTTTATATAATCCAGGTCTACAGTACAAAGCGGGTAGTGGGTCACAGGTCATCATGGCCCTTTAGAAGATTAAGAAGGAAGGTTATCTCCTAAGGAATTGTGACCCTTGATGAGATTAAGAAGGAATGTTATTTCCTAAGGAGCTCTGGTTAATGTGGATGCAGAATACACACTGACAGGAAGAGAGGACAAAACAGGCAAAGAAAATTTTTATCCCTAAATTTTTCTCATCTTGTCATGAAATATGAATTCTACTTCATCAGTCCTTTTAAAAATAAGCCTATGCGTTTTCCACTGCCACTCCCCGAGTCCAAACTGTCCCTTCACTCGATGACGATACTGGTGTTCTAATTTGCTTTACTGTGTCTACTCTTTGAGGGAAGAGCATAAAAATGAAATGTTACCTTCACTCTGCTCTTGATACCCCGTAAGCTAGTCTCCAGATAACATCCAAGTGACTTTTAAAAATATGTAAATCAGATATGACCACTACACTACTCCTGCAATGCTTCAAAACCCTCAGGGGAGTCCTGTGGCTGTAAATCCAGAGATCAAAAACAATGAACATGGTGTGCAGAAAACTGCTTTTCCATTTTAGTCCCTTTTCATTTCAGTACGTTCACTGTATTCCACCCACACTGACCGTCTCTCCATCTCTTTGAATCATAGGCTCCTTCCTTACTCAAGGCTCCACAGCTTGGTATTTCCTCTGAGTGGGACATTCTTCCTTTTCCTCTTTGTCTAATTCACGTCTACTTCTTCAGATCTCAGATCACCTTCGTTCCTCTGGAAGCCATCCCTGACTACCCCGTTAGGAGTTTTCACTTTTTCAGTTCCAAGTGCCAAAAAAAGAAAAAGAAACAAAGGAAGGAAGGAAGGAAAGAAGAAAGAGAGAAAGAAAAAAGAAAGAGCAGTCACTCAGTAAAATTGGCTTAAGCAGGAAGAAGGCAATGAGTTGGCTGACACCACTAAACTGCTTGTTTTATTGGTAGTTGATGTGATGCTAGGTCGATGTGTTTAACTAGTATCTTTGGAATCTCACTTTCTTGGCTCTGCTCTCCTCAGCTAGCTTCATCCTCAGGTCTAGGCCTCATGTTCAGGTTTCTTGCCTCATGTGGTGGCCACAGACGTCCCCGAATGCCTTGTTTTAACATTGCTGGTTGTTGAAGAAGTCTTGTTCTTAATGGTTCTAGGGAAAGTCCCAGTGCTCTTGGTCTGAGTTGCATGAAGCATTTTTAAAAAAATTATATTTATTTTTAATTGATTGATGATTGTTTTACAATATTGATTTGTCATACATCAACATGAATAAGCCACAGGTATACATACATCCTTTTCCTATTTGGAATCAGTCTGTTTTTCCATGTCCAGTTCTAACTATTGCTTCCTGACCTGCATACAGATTTACAGGGGATGAGATGGTTGGATGGCATCACCAACTCAACAGACATGAGTTTGAATAAACTCTGGGAGTTGGTGACGGACAGGGAGGCCTGGCGTGCTGCAGTCCATGGGGTCGCAGAGTTGGACACGACTGAGTGACTGAACTGAGCTGATACATAAGTCCCCTTTCCTCTAGGTTGTCACAGAGCCCCAGTTTGAGTTCCCTGAATCATACAACAAATTTCCGCTGGCTCTCTATTTTACATATGTTAGTGTATATGCTTCCATGTTACTCTCTCCTCTCATCTCACCCTCTCCTTCCTCTCCCCTGCCCTTGTCCGTAAATCTGTTCTCTATGTCTGTGTTTCTGCAAATTGCTGCCCTGCAAATAGGTTCATAAGTGCCATGTTTCTAGATTCCATATATATGTGTTAATGTACAGTACTTGTTTTTCTCTTTCTGACTTACTTCACTCTGTATAATAGGCTCGAGGTTCACCCACCTCATTAGAACTGACTCAAATGTGTTCTTTTTTTTTATAGCTGAGTAGTATTCCTTTGTATATATGAGCCACAGCTCACATGTAGCATTTCTGAACCAGTCACTATGGTCATGGTGCACTATAGGCATTCCTGAAAGACACTGCAGGTCTGGTTCTAAACTTCCACAATAAAGCAAATATTGCAATAAAGCAAGTTGTGAATTTTTGGATTTCTTAGTGCATATAAAAGTTATGTTTATATCATACTTTGGCCACCTGATATGAAGAACTGACTCCTTGGGAAAGACCCTGATGCTGGTAATGACTGAAGGCAGGAGGAGAAGGGGGCAACAGAGGATGAGATAGCTGGATGGCATCACCAACTCAATGGAAATGAGTTTGAGCAAGCTCTGGGAGATGGTGATGGACAGGGAGGCCTGGCATGCTGCAGTCCATGGGGTTTTAGAGTCGGACACACTGAGAGACTGAACTGAACTGAACTGATACCATACTGTAGGCTACTAAGTGTGCAATTGCATTATGTCTAAAAAAATAGACATACCTTAATTTAAAAATACTTTATTGCTGAAAAATGTTAAACATCACCTGACAATGCTGAGTTCCCACAAGCTTTCAGTTTATTAAAAATGCAGCATCTGGAAGCACTATAAAGTGAAGCGCATTAAAATGTGATATACCTCCACTTTCATTAGTCAGGACCGGGTCATGTGACCATCAGTGAAGTCAGTGTTGAGGTCAGTTCCACCTGAAGTGCCATTGGAAGATGAGGAAGAGAGGTTCTCTAGAAGAAAATTGAAGGATAGTTTCTGGAAGAGGGAATGCTGAAGGGGGAAGATAAACATTTACTCTGTTAGGTTAGAATCTTACTACACACTCTTATAGCATTATGGACTTTTCCCTCTGGTACTATTCACAGCTGTAATTTTATACTTTTATTTGTGTGATGATTTGATTAATGTGTATTCTTCCACTAGGCTGTAAGATTCATTTGGACAAGTATGTTTTTGTTTTGTTTTACCTTATGATTAAATCCCCAGTGTGTACCTGCTGCCACTGGGAGCATGGCAAATATCTTTTGAATAAATGAATAAACTATGTTTGGATATGTGTTTCGGGGTATTACATCATGGTGATTTTGGAGTTACATGAATCTGAATTTCAGTGTTGACTCTATCACTAATTTGCTGTTAGAATAATTAATAAGTTGACCTAAGATTTACTTTTCACATCTGTGAAATCAAAATAATTCATGGTTCATTGGACTATTTTGAGGATTCAATCAGGTCATGAATGCAAAGGGTTGGTATACTATAAGAACTGATTATTCTTTTCTTCCATCTGTTGCCAAGAAAACTGGTTATCCATATACCCATGGCAGAACTGCCGTATAGTTTACTCCCCAAACCAGACACTCCTTTAACTGTAACCATGGCATATATCCCAGTATTTTCCATTCCATAGGGCTCCAGCCTTTAATCTGTTTCTGGAGAAAACTCAAGCTGCACAATAAGGTTCACAGACCATCCTTCAAGCGACTGCAAGAGACAGCGAGGGACAAGTCTAGTCCAAGCAACATGCAGTGGCGAGGCGGGAGGGTGGGGTGGTGGGGTAGGAGGGTGGGGTGGTGGGGTGGGGTGGGATGGGGGTGATGGGCTGGTATGGCTCTTGTCTCTTCCAGTCGGCAGTGGCTCATGCTTGTGCTCAGTCGTGTCCAACCCTTTGTGACCCATGGACTGTAGCCCACCAGGCTTCTCTGTGCATGGGATTTTGCAGGCAAGAAAACTGGAGTGGTTGCCATTTCCTATTCCAGGGTATCTTCCTGTCCCAGGGATTGAACCAGTCTCATGCATGGTTTTGTACATACCCAGCAGTCAAACTGATTACACAATGGTCTTTTACTTACAGTCTCTACTTCTATTTGCATTTCTGCACTTGTTTATAGCTTCATCTAACAGAGGGGGTCCATCCCACACCCAGAGTATCCAATCTGCTGTAATAAGCAGGGAAATGGGTAGGTTTCACACCAGCTTGGGTGTTAAGCACCACAGACACCTGGTGCAATAGTCAGTGAACTGTGAGAAGCTTCAGGCTGAGCGATGCTAAAGAAAAGTGTACCACACACTAGGGAGGTTCCCGGCTACCTGGAGTGAAGGAGTTATATTTGTTTCTCTCTCACACTAAGTGTATGGAGGTCAGTAGCTAGTAAAACACCAGATCTGGATAAGAAGAGAACAAATTCCCTGAAAAGGACTGCTATGGGTATTGAAGTGGGCAGGACAAAACACTGGAAAGCTGGCATTGTATCAGTATAAGGACAGAGCTATGACAGGTTAAAGGTGCTGTAGGAGAGGAATGGAAATGACCCGAACAATTGCTATGACCCAGTCTGGGCCTTGAAGGAGTTATCAAAGGAGGCAGACATGAAAAGTTACAATAATACAAAATAAAAATTTTAATAAATGTTTGTATAAAATTTTGTATGAGAGAGTCAACCTCTGTTTGGAAGAATTAGAAAAATGTTTAGTAAAGATTTCAAAAGCAGGGGACTTCCCTGGCAGTTCAGTGATTAAGATTCTGTGCTTTCAATGCAGGGGATATGGATTTGATCCATGGTTGAGGAACTGAGATCCCACGTGCCACACTGTGGGGCCAATAAAAAATAAAAATAAGCCAAATAAAAAGAAAAAAATATTTCAAAGACAACAAAGTATTTGGGATAAACTTCAAGCAAAGTGAGGTTTCTTGCATATCTGGTAGACAAGGAAGGTTTCTTGCATATCTGGTGTACAAGGGTGATCCAGTAGGAGTAAGAGTATGGGGCCATACACAGCTAAGTGTTGGGCAGGGTATTTAGATATGGCTGAAAGTTAAGCTATGTTTGCGGGAATAGTAGGCATAGAGATTAGACATAGGACAGAGTTCAAAGCGAGGTTACTCAGAGTTTGAATGTGGCAGCAGACCATTTAGGTTTTGGACTTGAGCTTTAGAGAAACTCAAATGCAGTGTCAGGATGACACATTGTCATTCCAGCCCCACATCTTAGAAAGTGACTCTCTGTGCAGGAAGTTGTTCAAGGCCTCAGATTCACAAAACAGGTACTTTTCTCATGGGTCAGTCTCATGAGAACTGATCTCTAGTCAATGGTTCAATGATTCAGGGGTGCTATATTATTAGCAAGGTTGTCTGCTCTGGTTTCCTTAAGACATAAAGCCAGTTGACCCTATATGTTAGATTTACCCTTTTAAGATTTCACTTCTTAGTGTCAAAGATTCTAAAAAAATTCAGAAAGCAGTAAGTTGGGTTGCAATGGTGAATGGATGCAATAGGAATTGGAAGGCAGTGTTGCAACAGACAACATCTGCTACTTCTGCCTTTATTTTATTCTTCTAAGCTTTACTTTGGTAAGCACTTGGCAAATCCCTTTGTTCTTCCACAGAACTTTGGCTCATGGGACCCCAACATCCCCATTTAGGCCAGGAAAAGCCTTATGGTATACCTCTGACTTTACCACTTATGCTGATCTGGCACTAGACCTCAGATCTTCACTGCATTTGCCACGAGTGAGACCTCTGAACACACTGCCTGACACAAGACATTTGGGCACTAAGTAGTTTGTGATTAATGTTTCACCCATGTTGCCAAGTACTTACACACACCTAAGATACCCTTTTCTATTTTATTCCTTTCTTATTCCAATTATTATTATTATTTTGCTAGAAATATGAGAGTAAGTTGCTGAGATCATGGCCTGTCACTCAGCTAGTATATCTTCATAAGTTTTTTTATTAAAATATAGTTGATTTACAATGTTGTATTAGTTTCAAGTACACAGCAAAGTGACTTAGCTACATATATATTCTTTTACTATATGAATATATATATTCTTTTTTAGATTCTTTTCCATTATAGATTATTACAAGATACTGATATAAGTTATTACAAGATACTGAGTATAGTTCCTGTGCTATACAGCAGGTCCCCATCAGTTATCTACACTATGGAGTAGTGTGTATATTTTAAACCCAAACTCCTGACTTATCCCCTCTTCCCACTGATAGTAAATCTCAAGAACAAGAACATTCAGATACAAAACTGCAGAGTGGGGACTTCCCTGGTGGTTCAGTGGTTGAAAATCTGCCTTACAATGCAGGGGACATGGGTTCGATTTCTGGTCGGGGAACTAAGATCCTGTGTGCCTTGGAGCATCTAAGCCCTTAACTTGCAACTACTGAGCCTTTGTGCCATAATTAGAGAGTCTGTATCCAGCAACCAAAGATCTGGCATGACCAACAAAGATCCTGTGTGTTACATTTAATAAATTAATTAACTGGGGAAAAAAAATCTAAACACTTAAAAATAACTGCAGGGTGATGATCTAACTCAAGAAATTTTAATGTTGATAAAATACTATTATCTAATATATGTCCATATTCACTTTATGCTGATTGTTCCAATATTATCCTTAATAGCAACTCCCATCTCCCCCAATCTAGAATTCTGTCCTGTCTCATTACTCTGGAACACTTCTTCAACTTTTCATTGAAATCAAGATATATTAATAATTTTTATTAATAAATAATCAAATAATATAAGTAATGAGATGGGCTGGGGAGAATATTTTTGGTATCATTTCATAATAGGAGACATTCGCAAGAGTCCAGTGAAAGAGATGATGAAGTTAAACCAACTAAAAAGATACAGTTTCTAAAATCACCATAAAGAGGACTCCATTTAGTGGGAGAGGTAAATGAGAAAGATTTGTGGACTCCCCGAAGTTTCTAACATGGTAGTCAGTGTGGACAATGATGCTGCACACTGCTAGAAAGAATACTGGAAGAAATCATATTGAAGAGGAAGAAGATCAATGAATTGCAGCTATGTTGAGTATTGCTGCTGCTAAGTCGCTCCGGTTGTGTCCGACTCTGTGCGACCCCATAGACAGCAGCCCACCAGGCTCCCCCATCCCTGGGATTCTCCAGGCAAGAACACTGGAGTGGGTTGCCATTTCCTTCTGCAATGCATGAAAGTGAAAAGTGAAAGTGAAGTGGCTCAGTCGTGTCTGACTCTTAGCGACCCCATGGACTGCAGCCCACCAGGCTCCTCCGTCCATGGGATTTTCCAGGCAAGAGTACTGGAGTGGGTTGCCACTGCCTTCTCTGATGTTGAGTATTAGGTGCCTCCAAAGTCATTCGAGTTATTTAATAGTAAGGTGACCAACTTAGTTTGCTTGGATCTTGCCTAGTTTTACCAATGAAAATTTATGTCCTGGAAGTCCCCTCATTCCTGGGCAAAATGCGATAGTTGGTCACCCTATAATCAGGAGGTTATTTGTGACATTAAGTCTATAGCTCAGAGAGTAGATGAAGTTAGTGATTTCATAGAGAGGGGCATATCTATGTAAAGGTTATAGTTGGAAACATTGGCAGGACTGAGACAATTCAGGGAGAAAAGACAGATGAGAAGGCTTCAAAGCCTAGACTGAAGCTGAGACCCAGAGCATCTCTCTTTCCAGAGAGGCAATTTCCTTAGCCAAGCGATCATAAAACAAGTACTGATTTCCTTCCTGTGTACAGGTTTCTCTTGCTATCCACAAGTAGAGAGTTTCTATGAAGCTTTCCCTAAATTGAAATGGCATAAAGTGAAGAAGCAATTACCTTACTTCACAAAATAAATGGAGAAAAAGCAAGGATGCTCACAGACACAGTTCAAAGCTAGGGCGGCTTGATGCTGAGATGATGACTGTAAGCTCCCGGGAATGAGTTTGGTGGTGTCACTCTAGCTGCTGGGGGCGCACTGCTTGCCACAAAGCAAACGCTGAATGCTATTTTTGACTTTTTCTTTTTTTTTTTCATGTAAAAGGAAATTGTCATCGGATTTCTTTCAGTTATCGAAAATCTCTACTAAGTGGCATAAACTGAAGGATAACTGTATATCGCATTACTTCTCATACCACTGCAAACTGTTCATAAACTTGCCATCAGGAACAGAAATGAAATCAAATTCATTATGAATCAAGGTGGTTATCATCACCCCTTCAATTTTTGACTTCTTTACTAGACTCAATAGCAATTTGGGAGATGTCACTCCTAAAAAGGAGTGACATTCTTCATTCATTCACTCATTTTTCCACATAATAAATATCCCAGCTCCTGGACTTCTTGGGGGAGAATCGAAGTTTAAACGCTTCCATCCCCAGTGCGGCTCACCTTCACACCCCCGCCCAATCAGGTCTGCTCACTCCGGGATGGCGTGCTCACCTGATTCTCCTGGTCATGTGCTTCTCTGGTCTCTAGGTCATGTGCACCCACACCCCAATCTCCGGGTCACGTACCCCTGGGGTCTGTGTTACGTGATTCCAATCTCCAGGAGTTGTGTACTTCCCCACTTCTATATCCGAGTCACAGGCCCCTTGGCCTCCAGATTACTCCTCCACCTCCAACTTCCGGGTCACATGCTCCCCTACGCCCGTCTCGGGATTACATTCTACGTAGCATCCCAGTCACGTGCGCCACCCCTGCCTCCAGGTCATGTACCCTCCACCCCTCTCTGAGGGTCACGTGCCTGCCTGGCCTTGGGGCACATGACATCCCCTCTCACTCCCCCCTACACACACAGGCACATGTGCGCCGGAGCACGCTTCCCCCGCTTCCAAGGTCACAAGCTCGCCTGGCCTCCAATCTCAGGGTCACATGCCTCCTCCCCCGCAACCCCTGTTAAGTGTTTCCGGGCACAAGGTCAAGTGCCCCTCCACACCCCATCTCTGGCTCACCGACTCCACATCAATGTGGCCCAGCTCTGGTCAGAGGCATCTCCCCTGCTGATACCTGCATGCTGATATGTGCACCCTGGCTGCGGGGTCACCTGAAGGAAAAAGGCATATATTTCACCCTGTTCTTAAATATTTTGGAGTTTTGAACTCAAAGACAAGCATTGCTGCCTGATGGGAGGGATGCTCGAGCCAGGATTGCAGGTCCCACCAGGACAACTGCCCTAGCAAAACCCTTTGAATGACGCTTCTAAAGAAGAGACCATGACCGTCTAGGCTGAAACCTTGGAGGATAAACATCCGGAAGACCAGTTCCATCCCTTCTGGATGGGACCCTGTGACAAACGCCAGTGAGAATGGAAAATGCGCTGCTAAAGAAAACCTGTGGCCACGATCATCCAGACCTGGGCTAGTTCCGGAATCCAGTGCTGACTTCTCACAGAGGCAGATGAACTCTGACGGATTATAAACTGCTTTCCTGAAACTGTGAGAAGGACACCGAGGTGAGTGGGTTCACTGCAGTGGTGGCTTTGCTCAAGCCAGACTCTTAAGAAGGCAGTTTCAATTGCTTGCTGGGGTATAAGAAAGTCTGGTGTTTTGGTAGTCCTTTTTTTTTTTTTTTAAGATGTATGTATTTAATTAAATTTTTGGTTGCACTGGGTCTTCACTGCTGCATGTGGGCTTTCTCTAGTTCCTTGCGGTGCACAGGCTTCTCATTGCAGTGGCTTCTCTTGTTACGGAGCATGGGCTGTAGAGTGTGGGCTCAGTAGTTGTGGCCCTCGGGCTTAGCTGCTCCTTGGCCTATGGAATCTTAGTTCCCCAACCAGAGATTGAACCCAAGTCCCCTGCATTGGCAGGCAGATTCTTAACGACTGGACCACGAGGGAAGTCCTCTATTTGAGTTTCTCAGCATAGCCTTTTCTACAACACGGTCCATTTTCTGCATCAAGAAAAGTTCAGCAGAGTGGAACTTCGGTTGAATAAAATGAGAATGCATTTAAAAGCTTGCTAAGCTCTGTACCTTATAAAAATCATAAGAACTATGATTATTATTTTTCAAAAAGACTGAGCATACTTGGACCTCAGTCTACCTCTAGATTCACTGTATTAATATATTAAACACAGCTTTGTCATTTGTTAGTTGACCCACACTTCATCAAAACTGTTTTAATTCATGTCAGGCATAAGTAATTTGTTGGTTCAGGGCCTCAGTTACAGATATGACAGGGTCTCAAAGGTCACATATACTCTGCATTCCCATCCAAAGCTGTTCCTGCTTTTGCTTCTGTACTTGAACCCTCTGAAGAAAACAGATGCTAAACTTGACACTTTCGTGTAGCACTGTAAAACCTTATATTTCCACAGCAGTTTCTCATACTTAACCTTATTTGATTCCTCCAGCTGTCGGGTGAATAGGTCAAGGGTTGCTATCACTTTCATTTGAAAAAGGAGGGACTTGAGACCCAATGTCACCAAGTGTTACAGGATGAATCAGTGGAGATATCAGCAGTGTTTATGAGACAGGTGCTGCTCGCCATGCAAAGAGGGCTGCCTGCAGCCACATTTACACATGTTCAAGTCTCTCCCACCACTCTTAGCCCTCTGTGCATTTTCACACTTGAATTACTTTACTTTTTATTATTTTTAACTTTAAAAAGTTAACATATACCCAAGAGTAATGAAAATATATGTCGACACAAAGATGTGTAAAAAGGTTCAGAGAATCTTGATTTATAATATCTCCAAACAGGAAATAAATGTCTGTCAATAAATCAAAAAATCAATGAATTGTGGTACATCCATACAATGGAATACTACCTAGAAGTGAAAAGGACCAAACTGCTGAAAAATGCTATCACATGGGATTATCTCAAAAACATTATGCTAGGTGAAAGAAGCCAGACACAAAAGAGTACATGGTGTATGCTTGGAGTTCCATGAAACTAAAACTAATCTATCTCATGTCAGTTGTTGCCCAGAGCCAAGGAGCAGGTGGGGTTGATAGAAGCTTTTGAGAGTGATGGATATATTTTGTATCTTGATTTTGTAATGGTAGCTACACAACTTGTATATATTTCTTGAAACTCAAGGAACTGAGTCAAGGAACAATAGAATGATACATTCTATTGTATGCTAATTATTTCTTAATGAAGTTGCTTTTAAAAATTAAAAATATTTTTGAAATAATAAATACAGAAAAATGTACAAGCCATCAGAGAACAGTTTATTGGATTATCACAAAATAAAGTTGACCATCTTCCAGGTCAAAAAAGTGAATATTGCTAACAGCCTAGAAGCCCCTCTCATATTCCTTCCCAATTACCCTCCAAAGTAATCTCTTGACTTTAACACCACAGCTTAGCTATGCCTGTTTAAACTTTATGTGAAATAAACTCATATTTTATGGCATGACAAGAAAAAATTTAAACATAGAGTTCTCTGCTCTTTGGCCTCCTTTCTCCCACTATGCAGTGTGTATTTGCATTTTAAGTATCAACCAGACCTTCTTTCCCATCAGCAAGAATACTTGCTCAACCATAAGGAGCAACATTCTCCCAGTTCCAACAAAATAACTCCTTAGAAGATAACATTCCTTGTTGATCTTGTAAGGGACACATGACCCACCATGATGGCGATTAGATCTGAATTATGTAAACTGTCAATAATATGCCATTTGATGTACAGCCCTCTGTGTCAAGGAATTTATACAACTGTGTCTTGACTCCTACCAAGCGGAACAGTTCTCAGAGCTTTCTGAGATGCTCTTCCAGGGTAATAATCCTTAAATTTAGTTCAAATAAAAATTTCTTTTCCTTTCTTAGTTCAACTGATTAATTTTTCATCAACATTTATGTAAGCAGAATTATGCAGTATGTAATCAATGTCTGACTTTTCTTGTTACTCATTATGTTCGTAAGATTCATCCATATTGATTCATGTAGCTATTTCTATGTAGTATTTCACTGTATGTACATTCCACACTTTATACATTTTTGATGGCCATTGTATTATTTCCAGTTTTTGAATATCATAAATATGTTGCTATAGGCAATTCAGTACATGTCTCTTGGTTAATTTTCTATTAGATATATATCTGGGAATGGAATTGCTGGGACATAGGTATGTGCATATTTGGCTTTAATAGAGAATGCCAAATATTTCCCGTATTTCTACCATTGTGCACTCCTACTAGGAGGAGCAGATGCGTTTTCTTTGCTTCACATCCTTGTTAAAAGTTTTGTTGTTGTTCAGTTGCTAAGTCATGTCCGACTCTTTGTAACCCAATGGACCACAGCATGCCAGGCCCCAACTCTTCTGTCCTTCACTATCTCCTGGAGTTTACTCAAATTCATGTCCCTTGAATCAGTGATGCTTTCTAACTATCTCATCCTCTGTTGCCCCGTTCTCCTTTTGCCTTCAATCTTTCCCAGCATCAGTGTCTTTTCCAATGAGTTGGCACTTTGTGTCAGGTGGCCAAAGTACTAGAGCTTCAGCTTCAGCAAGTTTGTCTGTTAGAGTTAAGTTTGTTGAAACGTATACTGTGAATTATTTTAATTTTAAGCTATATTTAAAGGAGTAGTATAATGTTGGAACTTTATCGATGGCTCAGCGGGTAAAGAATCTGCCTGCAATACAGGAGACACAGGATTGATCCCTGGGTTGGGAACATACTCCGGAGGAGGAAATGGCAACCCACTTCCGTATTCTTGCCTGGGAAATCCGATGGACAGAGGAGCTTGGCAGGCTACAGTCCAATGGGTCACAAAGAGTCCTATATGACTGAGTGACTAAACACAACGAGTATATCACTAGAGCTTTAATTGGACTTCTTTGATTATTAACGAGTTCCAGCATATTTTCATATGTCCCTGGCCATTTGTGTATCTTTTTATGTGAGGTGCCTTTCAAGTCTTCAGCCCATTTTTTCATGGAGATAACTTTTAAAAAATTGAGTTTTTTAATGGAGTGTTTTTTTTTCTTTAACATATCTGAGATATGACAACAAGCTTAGCTGTTCTGTGGCATGTGGAATCTTCCTGCACCAGGGATAGAACCCTTGTACCCTGCTTTGGCAGGCAGATTCCTATCCACTGTACCACCAGGGAAGTCCCTCCAATCTTCTTAAATGGGTTTTGACTATTCTTAGCCATTTGCAATTTCATGTAAATTTTAGTATTACCTTCTCAAGTTACAAAATTCTTGTTGAGATTTTGGTTGAATTTACATTAAACTGAAAGTCAATTTAGGAAGACTTGACATACTTTTAACATTAAGCGTGCTAATCTAAGAACATGTTATATCCCTTTATTTTGTTTTTTAAAAATTTATCCCAATAACATTTCATTTGCTGAATTTGCTACCACATATCTGATGTTTTGAAAGTGTAGAAAACTGTCTTTTAAAAAACTTAGTTTCTATTTGTTGCTTGGGGATCGAGATAGAATTGAGCTTTGTATATTGATTTCACACCGATCAATCTTATTTTATTAAAAAAATTATTTATTTGGCTATGTAGGATCTTTGCATGTGGGTTCTCTCATTGTGGCGAGCAGGCTCAGTAGCTGTGGCTTGTGAGCTCTCTAGTTGTGGCATGCGGGCTCAGTAGTTGCTGCTTGTGGGCTTAGTTGCCCTCTGTCATGTGGGATATTAGTTCCCTAACCAGGGAACTAAGAAAAGTTTTGACCAACCTAGATAGTATATTCAAAAGCAGAGACATTACTTTGCCGACTAAGGTCCAGCTAGTCAAGGCTATGTTTTTTCCTGTGGTCATGTATGGATGTGAGAGTTGGACTGTGAAGAAGGCTGAGCGCTGAAGAATTGATGCTTTTGAACTGTGGTGTTGGAGAAGGCTCTTGAGAGTCCCTTGGACTGCAAGGAGATCCAGTCAGTCCATTCTGAAGGAGATCAACCCTGAGATTTCTTTGGAAGGAATGATGCTAAAGCTGAAACTCCAGTACTTTGGCCACCTCATGAGAAGAGTTGACTCATTGGAAAAGACTCTGATGCTGGGAGGGATTGGGGGCAGGAGGAGAAGGGGACGACAGAGGATGAGATGGCTGGATGGCATCACGGACTCGATGAACGTGAGTCTGAGTGAACTCTGGGAGATGGTGATGGACAGGGAGGCCTGGCGTGCTGCGATTCATGGGGTGGCAAAGAGTCGGACACGACTGAGCGACTGAACTGAACTGAACCAGGGATCAAACCCACATTCCCTGCGTTGAAAGGCAGATTCTTGACCACCAGGGAAGTCCTGTACCCATCAATTTTAATGAAATTTTATTAATTCCAATTTATCTATGGGCTATTTTGAATTTGTATGTTTAAAATTATATTATTTGAAATTAATCACACATATTGTTTCAGTTCCAATCTTTGTAGCTTTTATTTCTTTTTCCTGGTGCTGTCAAAATCTTGGCTGTCTGTCTCCTGATGCCGAACAGAAATAGGGAGACAGAGTTACGGAGGAGAAAGGGGGGACATAGTAGGCTAGTGCCTCAAGAACTGTGATCCCTCTCCCTGGGAAACAGGGAGAGGTTATATAGTCAATCAGGGCTATGTGATAAGGGTTAAGGCAGTAACAGTCTTGGATTCTTTCTTCTGCAAAGTTTCAAAAGAATGGGCTTGCTGACAGGCTTATGGTGTGTGAAGAGTATCAGGTGGTTAGGTCTCCTAACCTTGATGAGCATTACTTTACTAGCATGTGAGATGAGTGCAATTGTGCGGTAGTTTGAGCATTCTTTTGCATTGCCTTTCTTTGGAATTGGAATGAAAACTGACCTTTTCCAGTCCTGTGGCCACTGCTGAGTTTTCCAAATTTGCTGGCATATTGAGTGCAGCACTTTCACAGCATCATCTTTCAGGATTTGAAATAGCTCAACTGGAATTCCATCACCTCCACTAGCTTTGTTCGTAGTGATGCTTTCTAAGGCCCACTTGATTTCTCATTCCAGGATATCTGGCTCTAGATTAGTGATCACATCATCATGGTTATCTGGGTTGTGAAGATCTTTTTTGCACAGTTCTTCTGTGTATTCTTGCCACCTCTTCTTAATATCTTCTGCTTCTGTTAGGTCCATACCCTTTCTGTCCTTTATCGAGCCCATCCTTGCATGAAATGTTCCCTTGGTATCTCTGATTTTCTTGAAGAGATCTCTAGTCTTTCCCATTCTGTTGTTTTCCTCTATTTCTTTGCATTGATCGCTGAAGAAGGCTTTCTTATCTCTTTTTGCTATTCTTTGGAATTCTGCATTCAGATGCTTATATCTTTCCTCTTCTCCTTTGCTTTTCGCCTCTCTTCTTTTCACAGCTATTTGTAAGGCCTCCCCAGACAGCCATTTTTCTTTTTTGCATTTCTTTTCCATGGGGATGGTCTTGATCCCTGTCTCCTGTACAGTGTCATGAACCTCATTCCATAGTTCATCAGGCACTCTATCTATCAGATCTAGGCCCTTAAATCTATTTCTTACTTCCACTGTATAATCATAAGGGATTTGATTGAGGTCATACCTGAATGGTCTAGCGGTTTTCCCTACTTTCTTCAATTTAAGTCTGAATTTGGTAATAAGGAGTTCATGATCTGAGCCACAGTCAGCTCCTGGTCTTGTTTTTGTTGACTGTACAGAGTTTCTCCATCTTTGGCTGCGTAGAATATAATCAATCTGATTTCGGTGTTGACCATCTTGTGATGTCCGTGTGTAGAGTCTTCTCTTGTGTTGTTGGAAGAGGGTGTTTGCTATGACCAGTGCATTTTCTTGGCAAAACTCTATTAGTCTTTGCCCTGCTTCATTCCGCATTCCAAGGCCAAATTTGCCTGTTATTCCAGGTGTTTCTTGACTTCCTACTTTTGCATTCCAGTCCCCTATAATGAAAAGGACATCTTTTTGGGTGTTCTAAAAGGTCTTGTAGGTCTTCATAAAACCATTCAACTTCAGCTTCTTCAGTGTTACTGGTTGGGGCATAGACTTGGATAACTGTGATATTCAATGGTTTGCCTTGGAGACGAACAGCGATCATTCTGTCGTTTTTGAGATTGCATCCAAGTACTGCATTTCGGACTCTTTTGTTGATCATGATGGCTACTCCATTTCTTCTGAGGGATTCCTGCCCGCAGTAGTAGATATAATGGTCATCTGAGTTAAATTCACCCATTCCAGTCCATTTTAGTTCGCTGATTCCTAGAATGTTGACATTCACTCTTGCCATTTCTTGTTTGACCACTTCCAATCGCACTCATCTCACATGCTAGTAAAGTAATGCTCAAAATTCTCCAAGCCAGGCTTCAGCAATACATGAACCATGAACTCCCTGATGTTCAAGCTGGTTTTAGAAAAGGCAGAGGAACCAGAGATCTAATTGCCAACATCTGCTGGATCATGGAAAAAGCAAGAGAGTTCCAGAAAAACATCTATTTCTGCTTTATTGACTATGCCAAAGCCTTTGACTGTGTGGATCACAATAAACTGTGGAAAATTCTGAAAGAGATGGGAATACCAGACCACCTAACCTGCCTCTTGACAAATCTGTATGCAGGTCTGGAAGCAACAGTTAGAACTGGACATGGAACAACAGACTGGTTCCAAATAGGAAAAGGAGTACGTCAAGGCTGTATATTGTCACCCTGCTTATTTAACTTCTATACAGAGTACATCATGAGAAACGCTGGGCTGGAAGAAACACAAGCTGGAATCAAGATTGCTGGGAGAAATATCAATAACCTCAGATATGCAGATGACACCACCCTTATGGCAGAAAGTGAAGAGGAGCTAAAAAGCCTCATGATGAAAGTGAAAGAGGAGAGTGAAAAAGTTGGCTTAAAGCTCAACATTCAGAAAACTAAGATCATGGCGTCTAGTCCCATCACTTCAGGGGAAATAGATGGGGAAACAGTGGAAACAGTGTCAGACTTTATTTTTTGGTGCTCCAAAATCACTGCAGATGGTGATTGCAGCCATGAAATTAAAAGATGCTTACTCTTTGGAAGAAAAGTTATGACCAACCTAGATAGTATATTCAAAAGCAGAGACATTACTTTGCCGACTAAGGTCCGTCTAGTCAAGGCTATGGTTTTTCCAGTAGTCATGTATGGATGTAAGAGTTGGACTGTGAAGAAGGCTGAGCGCTGAAGAATTGATGCTTTTGAACTGTGGTGTTGGAGAAGACTCTTGAGAGTCCCTTGGACTGCCAAGAGATGCAACCAGTCCATTCTGAAGGAGATCAACCCTGAGATTTCTTTGAAAGGAATGATGCTAAAGCTGAAGCTCGAGTACTTTGGCCACCTCATGAGAAGAGTGGACTCATTGGAAAAGACTCTGATGCTGGGAGGGATTGGGGGCAGGAGGAGAAGGGGACGACAGAGGATGAGATGGCTGGATGGCATCACGGACTCGATGAACGTGAGTCTGAGTGAACTCCAGGAGATGGTGATGGACAGGGAGGCCTGGTATGCTGCGATTCATGGGGTCGCAAAGAGTCGGACAGGACTGAGGACTGAACTGAACTGAACCTTGATGAGATTCTCTGGTCCCTTTAATCCTGTCTCAGGTGAGTTCATGACTGTTTCTACCTTGATCAGCAACTGTTCTGTCTTTTGGAACTCAGAGAAGGTCATGAAGACTGACATTTTACCTGTGAGAAATGGGGACGAAAAGTTCTCTGGGCCTGGGAGTTCCACAGGGCCCTGCTCGGCATCACTGACTAGTGCAACATTGAATGGAGAGCAGACATCCCTTTCTCATTCTTACCTCAGAGAGATCTTTCAACATTTTACCAATAAGTATATAGTTGGTCTAGGTTTTTTTGTAGATATCAATTGTCATATTATATAAGTCTTTTTTAATCCCTAGTTTTCTTAGAGTTTATTATAGATATATAATTACAGATCTGCAGTCAAAGGCTCTCCCCACTATCCCTTATTTTGAATTATTTTAAAATAATTAGTTATTTTTTCATTGAAATTTTACACAGAACTGTCATATATAGAGGATAGAAGTTGAACTTCTCCACTCACACTCCTCCCTCCTTCTCTTCTGGCTCCTAATGCCCCTCCCTTCCCCCTCCTACTCCTCCTTCTGCTTCTCCTTCCCTTCCTTCTCCTTCTTCCACCAAGCAGCAGCCTCAGCAGCAGCTCTACAGAACCATTGCTTTAAACCAACTTTCTTTCTTCACATCCTTTACTTACTGTTTAAAGCTCTTGTGTGTGTATCCTCAGTCAGTCATGTCCAGCTCTTTGTGACTCCATGGACTGTAGCCCACCAGGCTCTTCTGTCCATGGAATTTTCCAGGCAAGAATACTGGAGTGAGCTGCCACTTCCTCCTCTAGGGGATTTTCCTGACCCAGGGGTTGAACCCAAGTCTCTTGCATCTCCTGTATTGGAAGGCGGATTCTTAACCACTGCGCCACCTGGGAAGCCAAAGCACTTACATATACAATTCAAAAACGTGGAATAATAAGTAGGTAACGTCTATGGAGAAGGAAATGGCAACCCGCTCCAGTGTTCTTGCCTGGAGAATCCCAGGGACGGGGGAGTCTGGTGGGCTGCCGTCTATGGGGTCACACAGAGTCGGACATGACTGAAGTGACTTAACATGGAACATTTACTCTGTGCCAGGTATGTTTCTTATTAAGGGTTTACAAGGATTAACTTGTTTAATTGTCACAACTATCCTAGGAAGTACATATTATTATTAGAGATTATTTCTCATTTTATTTTAAAAATTATTTTATTTATTTTTGGCTGTGTTAGGTTTTTGTTCTGTGCATGGGCTTTCTCTACTTGCAGCAAGCAGGGGCTACTCTTGGCAGCGCGTGAGCTTCTCATTGTGGTGGTTTTCTTTTTGTAAAGCGCGGGCTCTAGGCCATGCGCTTCAGTAGTTGTGGCTCACAGGCTTAGTTGCCCCCTGACTTAGTCCCTTAGTTCCCAGAACAGGGACTGAACCAATGTCCCATACGTTGGCAGGCTAACTCTGAACCACTGGAGAACTGGAATTTTCTCATTTTATAGATGAGAAGTCTGAGGCTTGGAAAGTCAAGTAACTTAGCTCAAGATCACATAACTAGCAAGTGGTGGATTTTATTCCATTATCTACCAGTCTTAATGGATAAACTAAGCTGTTTTTTAGTGCAGACCCTTTCATCTCCAACCAGTGTAGCTAGCCATGTTTGAAAACATCTCATTCTTTAAGTTCTAGAAACATCTCTTACATGTTTGCTTTTGCTTGCATAGCAGCACAGCTGGCTAAATAGGTGACGAAAGACACATAATGGGAGGTGACAACAAGAAGTGCTGTTTATTATTTGAAAATTTGCATCCAGGATAACACATCCCTTCTGAAAATGTATTATTGATGCTACATATATTATTTGGATGTCATCTCAGATGTGATAATTTGTCAGAAACGGAGAGAGCTGTTTTCTCAAAACACATCACACTCCATGATCCTAATATCAGAAGCTGTTTGTGTTCGTTCTAAATTAATTCGGTGGTTCAGTTTGGACCTTATCTATTAAGTATGCATTACCTTAGTTGAGTTATTTAGTTGTGTTAAAATAGCCAGGGACTGAGATACTGATTTATTTTATGTTCCAATACGTTGCAGTATCAATGGCATAGAACTTGGTCTTTTTTTTCTTTTTCCTGGTAGAATTTCTGAAGGATTACTTCCTCTCTGTCTCTCTCTCCCCTTCCCTTTTGCCTCTTTTTTCCCCTTTCCTTTCTCTCACAAAAACCAATTATTGTATTTACTCTCAGAGATTCATTCTTTGGGTTTTGTTTGTTTGTTGGCTGCACGGGGTCTTTGTTGCTGTGCTTGGACTCTTTGGTGAGGTTGGCAGGCTCTGGAGCACATGGGCTTAGTAGTTCCGGTGCACAGGCTTCTCTGATTGTGGTGCGTGGGTTTAGTTACCTGGAGGTGTGTGGGCCCAGGGGTTGAACCTGTGTCCCCTGCATTGGAAGGCGGACTCTTAACCACTGGACCACAAGGAAAGTTGCACATTCTTTTTGTTTAACACATCCTAACCTGGAGGTGTATAACGCTGTGTATTTATTCGGCTGCATCAGGTCTTAACTGCAGCACATGGGACCTTAGTTGTGCACTAGGTGGAATCTTTCACTGCAGCGTGGCTCAGGCTCAGTAGTTGTCTCCCGCAGGCTCCAGAGTGAGAGGGCTTCAGTAGTTGCAGTACTCGGGCTCAGTTGCTCATGCTGCTGCTGCTGTCGCTTCAGTCATGTCCGACTCTGTGCGACCCCATAGACGGCAGCCCACCAGGCTCCCCCGTCCCTGGGATTCTCCAGGCAAGACGACTGGAGTGGGGTGCCATTTCCTTCTCCAATGCATGAACGTGAGAAGTGAAAGTGAAGTCGCTCAGTCGTGTCCGACTCTTAGCGACCCGATGGATTGTAGCCTACCAGGCTCCTCGATTCATGGGATTTTCCAGGCAAGAGTACTGGAGTGGGGTGCCATTGCCTCTGTGTATTTAGGTGTTACACTACAATGGCATTTTTCTATTTATTTGTGTTTGTGACCAACATTCTTCTCAAGACAAGGCTCTTCTTTCTGAGCAAGAGGTATGCTGATGGAAGCCCCCCAAAGGAAATTCCACATGACCACACTCAGGACACAACCCCCCTTAATGTGTGAGTCATTCTCGCTCCTTTTCCTCCCGCCTTGGGCATTTCTAGTCTTTTTCACCCCTCTTCTACTCTTCTTTCTTTCCTTTACTCTGACAGAGATTCTTTTAGTTCCTCCTTCATGGGAAATAGATGGGGAAACAGTGTCAGACTTTATTTTTTGGGGCTCCAAAATCACTGCCGATGGTGACTGCAGCCATGAAATTAAAAGACGCTTACTCCTTGGAAGAAAAGTTACAACCAACCTAGATAGCATATTCGAAAGCAGAGACATTACTTTGCCAAGAAAGGTCCGTCTAGTCGAGGCTATGGTTTTTCCTGTGGTCATGTATGGATGTGAGAGCTGGACTGTGAAGAAAGCTGAGCACTGAAGAGTTGATGCTTTTGAACTGTGGTGTTGGAGAAGACTCCTGAGAGTCCCTTGGACTGCAAGGAGATCCAACCAGTCCATTCTAGAGGAGATCAGCCCTGGGTGTTCTTTGGAAGGAATGATGCTGAAGCTGAAACTCCAGTACTTTGGGCACCTCATGCGAAGAGTTGACTCATTGGAAAAGACTCTGATGCTGGGAGGGATTGGGGGCAGAAGGAGAAGGGGACGACAGAGGATGAGATGGCTGGATGGCATCACCGACTTGATGGACGTGAGTTTGAGTGAACTCCGGGAGATGGTGATGGACAGGAAGGCCTGGTGTGCTGCGATTCATGGGGTCGCAAAGAGTCGGACACGACTGAACGACTGAAATGAACTGAACTGAACTCTTTCTATCCTGATTGTAGGTCAAGGCCAAGAGAAATAAAGTCCTAGAAAAATGTATCCGTTTATTACTAGATGGGAATGAACAGGTGAGGTGTATATACAAAAACAGTGCTTTGGGTGAAAATATGGCTAATCCAGGCCTTTGCTGCTGCTGCTAAGTCGCTTCAGTCGTGTCCGACTCTGTGCGACCCCATAGACGGCAGCCCACCAGGCTCCCCCGTCCCTGGGATTCTCCAGTCAAATCCAGGTCTCTATCAGTCTTTAAAATTGGATTCTCCACAGACCACTGGCCATTCAGACCTTTCTCCCAGCTTTAAAAATACCTTTACTACTTAGATTTTTGTATCTAATTATTTTAATGTTCTTTTAAAGAAAACAAATTGTTTCTGTTAACAGCTCATGTCAGGGTTTAACGGTTCTGCTTTGATCACAGGTGATTATTTTCATGAAAAACACTTGGATCTGTATTCCAAGTTATGCATACATGAGTAAGAGTCAGTCTCGTTTGTATTTTGTCTGCCCTGGCTGCACTTGGGGAATTAAAAAAAAAAAATACTGCACAAGTGCCTAGGATGCTACCAAATAAAAATTATAGGGAAAACAAGACAGATGAGTAAATACAGAAAATTGATGGAAGGATACTTCTAGGTACCAAATGAAAATCAAACATGAAGCTAAGTTTCTGGAGATGGGAGGTGGGTTATATATGAAGACCACAAACTGCTCAGCAAGAGGGGAATCCTGTAAAACAACAGAACCAGAGAGGAGGAAGAAAAAACTTTCTTCTCTGTTCTCTCAGAGTCTCCAGCTCAGCCTAAGAATTAAACTGACATAAGACAGGTTAACAAGAGGAAAACATACAAATTTTATTAGAATTGTATATATACATGGGAATCTTCACAAGAAAATGAAAGCCCAAAGAAGTGACCCTTTAGAGAAAGAGACAGTACATTTCTGAAGAACTGATAAGTCAGAGGTTTGAAGTGAAAGTGCTAGTCATTCAGTCGTGTCCAACTCTTTATGACCCCATGTACTATAGCCGGCTAGGCTCCTCTGTCCATGGAATTCTCAAGGTGAGAATACTGGAGTGGGTTGCTGTTCCCTTCTCCAGGGGATCTTCTGGATCAAACCTGGGTCTCCTGCATTGCAGGCAGATTCTTTACCTGATCCACCAGGGAAGTCCAAGAGGTTTTGAGTAGGGGCATACGTTGTGGGGAAGTGACCAAAGATACAGAGGGGACACCAGTGGAAGATGAAGGTCATTTTGGTGAGTTTTGTGTGTGCTGTTGCATGCACGTGTGCTCAGCCACGTCTGACTCTTTGCAACCCCACAGAGTGGGACCCACCAAGCTCCTCTGTTCCTGGGATTCTCCAGGCAAGAATACTGGAGTGGGTTGCCATTTTGTCCTCCAGGGGATCTTCCCAACTGAGGAACCCAACCCATGTCTCTTGGGCTTCCTGCATTGGCAGGCAGATTCTTTACCACTGTGCCCCCTGGTAAGCCATTCTAGTAAGTTTATATAGATCCAATTCAGCATCAGTTTCCAGTTTCTAGTGATAAGGATGTTCTTCTCTTCCTGCTATAGGAAGGGTACCTTTCTCATGGGAGATTTTATGGCCTGTTTTTCATGAGAAAAAGAGAGATCAGAGAGCCCTTCCTGCACCTGTTTTTTCTCAGGTGCCTTCAGTTCAAAATAATCACTACGCCAGAGAGGCGTATTTTGGGATGGTGTGTCCTGAATTATTTGGGGAGATGTCTGTGGAAGTCAGGGGATGTTCTGAATACCTATTGCTCGATGTACCAAATCACCCCAAAGCTTAGTGGCTTTTTATAATAGTAGTCATTTATAATTTCTTATTGTTTTCATGGGTCAGAAGTTTGAGTGACTTGATCAAAGGGTTCTGGCTTAGGTGTCTCATGAGGTCGCAGTCAGAGGATGGCTGCGAGTGGTGTCAGAGACAGACAGAGACAGAGAGGAGAATTAGAAGAAAGGGAAGCCAGACCTGAAGCTTTAAAAATTTCCTCCATGTATAGATGATTTGGCAGTGAATAATGAGAAGCTCTGATTGCGAGACGAAAGGCAGGCAGGAAAGTGTGATGTCATAGTAGCAGTGGAAGAGAATGGCTTCAAAGAGGATCTCCAACAGACGCTACTGAGAGGGCCAGGGTGATGAACACTGCCACACAGAACACATATGATTTGTAGTATGGAACTTAACGGGGACTATTTTATTCAGGGAATGGGGGATGGATTGAAGCAGGAATGGGAAACAAGGAAATCGAGACAAGAGTGTGGACACTCTTGCGAAGTTTGGCTCCGTGTAGAGTGAGAAGTGGGCTCCCCTGGTAGCTCAACTGGCAAAGAATCTGCCTACATTGTAGAAGACCTCAGTTCAATTCCTGGGTCAGGAAGATCCCCTGGAGAAGGGATAGGCTACCCACTCCAATATTCATGGGCTTCCCTGGTGGCTCAGATGGTAAAGAATACGCCTGCAGTGTGGGAGACCTGGGTTGATCCCTGGGTTGGGAAAATCCCCTGGAGGAGGGCATGGCAACCCACTCCAGTATTCTTGCCTGGAGAATCCCCATGGACAGAGGAGTCTGGTGGGCTACAGTCCATGGAGTCTCAAAGAGTCGGGCACAACTGAACAGCTAAGCACAGCATAGCACAGAGGGCGAAATAAGAGCTAGGCTCTTTCTCCTCAAAGCTTGATTCAAGGATTTGCATCATCAGCATCTCTTCACTTCCTTATTAGAAATTCAACGTCTTGGGCCTATCACAAACATACTAAATTTGAATCTGCTGTTTAACAAGTTGCCCAGGTGATTCTTATGTTTATGAAATTTTCAGAAGCGCTGATCTGGGGAGGATTGTTTTTAATTTGTTAATGTATTTAAATACTGGTGAGAAGAATCCAGTAGAGAGGGAGGGATGGGAAATGAGGAGAGAAAATTCTGTCTGGAATTTCCAAGAAAAATGGTCCGTCTCCAGTGTTGTGTCTCAATCTCTGGACTAGTGCTGGAAGGAGTAATCATAAAACCTGAAGTCTCATAGAGAGTGTTGACTTGAGGTGTCTACTTCAAGAAAACCAAAAAACAGAAGTCCATCCTGATCCTTGAATCTAGTAAGAGAAAACTGTAATTTAGGCTCGAACTTTGCAAACCTATTCCAAATTATGGAGAATGGCACATAATGGTTCAGTTTGTTTTTTATTATGGAAATTTCCAAAATTATTCAGAAATGTAAAAAAGATTAACAATGTACTCTTCACTCAGTTAACAATCTTTTTTGAACAAGCACTTTTATATTTTTTTGTTAGAATATTTTAAAGCAACACTTAGGCATCATACCATTTCACCCCTAAATAATCCAATAGGCCACCCTAAAAATAATAATTTTTTGTAACTAACAAAATAAAAAGTAATTTCTTAACATAATCTAACACTCATTTCTTATTTAAACTTCTCTGATTGTCAACAAAGTTTTTTTTTTTTCTTTCAGTTAGTTTGTTCCCAAACAATAACCATTGGGTATTATGTCTCTGAAGTATTTTTTGTTTGTTTTGGCTTGGCTTGCCAGGCCACTTGGCTTGCAGGATCTTAGTTCCCCTACCAGGGACTGAACTGGACACCTGGCATTGAAAGTGCCAAGTCCTAACCATGGACCACCAGGGAATCCCTTCTCTCAAGTATTTTTAATCCAGAACAACATTCCTCCCTTCTCTCCCCTACTTGTTTATGCCATTGATTTGTTGAAGAAACTGGTGAGCTGTGCTGTGGGATGTTCAACAAAAATAATTTGAATGGATATTTCTTCATGGTGTGGTTTAACTTGTTTCTTTAGCTTTTAAATGTTCCATGTGTTGAAAATTAGATCTAATCCCTTGATAAGGTCTTTTTGGCAAGAATACTTCATAGGTAGCACTATATACTTCATAACCCATCATATCAGGATGTACATAATGTCCAATTATCCCACCTAAGTTTTTTTTTTTTGGCTGCATTGTGAAGGATATGAGATCCTAGTCCCCTGACCAGGGATGGAACCCACGCCCCCTGCATTGGAAGCATTGAGTCTTAACCGTTAGACTTCCAGGAAGTTCCCAATTATCCCACTTTGACAGATAACATTTATAACTGGATTCCAGCACTGAAAAGTTTCCTAATAATCATTTACTCATTTTTTTTAACATCCACTGATTTTTACCTTAATTAGTTATTTTATTAGAGGTAGAAAAGTAATGCCTTTAAAAAAAAAAAAACTTTTATGTGAAAAATTTCAAATATTTACAAAATTAGAGAAACTAATACAATGAATTTCCACATACCTATCACCCAGCTTCACTATTTATCAACACAGTGCCAATATCTATACCTTCCATTCCCACCACCCCAGATTATATTATTATTTTAAAACAAATCCCAAATGTCATAGAATTTTATCTGTAAATATTTAAATATGTATTACTGAAGATGTAGAATTATTTTAAAAAACTTAACTGTATCGTTCTTCCACCTAAAAAGTTTTTTAAAGAATTCATTTATATCATCAAATAACCTGTGTTCGAATTTTCCTTATCCTTTTCCTTAAAAAAATTGTACAGTTGTTTTGTCAGTATTAGAATCCAAATATGTTCCATTTATTATTGACACATGTCTTTAGTTAGTGTCTTTTAATCCAAACTTACCCCTTTGTGCTAGATAATTTTACCTGTCAACTTGACTAGGCCATGGAGTTCCCAGATATTTGGTCAAATACTATTCTGTTGTTTCTGTGAGAGGTTTTTTGGTTTGTTTTTGGTGGTTTTAACATTTACATAAGTAGATGGAGTAAAGTAGATTACTCTCTCTAATGAGGGTGGGTCTCACCCAATCAGTTCCTGGTCTGGATAGAACAAAAGGCTGACCATCTCCTAAGTAAGGGAGAATTCCTCCTACCTGACTGCCTTTCAGTTCAGTTCAGTTCAGTTCAGTTCGGTCGCTCAGTCGTGTCCAACTCTTTGCGACCCCATGAATCATAGCATGCCAGGCCTCCCTGTCCATCACCAACTCCCGGAGTTCACTCAAACTCATGTCCATCGTGGAGAAGGAAATGGCAACCCACTCCAGTGTTCTTGCCTGGAGAGTCCCAGGGACGGGGGACCCTGGTGGGCTGCAGTCCATGGGGTCACATAGAGTTGGACACGACTGAAGCGACTTAGCAGCAGCAGCAGCAGCAGCAGCAGCATGTCCATCGAGTCGGTGATGCCATCCAGCCATCTCATCCTCTGTCGTCCCCTTCTCCTCCTGCCCCCAATCCCTCCCAGCATCAGAGTCTTTTCCAATAAGTCAACTCTTCAAATGAGGTGGCCAAAGTACTGGAGTTTCAGCTTCAGCATCAGTCCTTCCAATGAACACCCGGGACTGATTTCCTTTAGGATGGACTGGTTGGATCTCCTTGCAGTCTAAGGGACTCTCAAGAGCCTTCTCCAACACCACAGTTGAAAAGCATCAATTCTTCGGCGCTCAGCCTTCTTCACAGTCTAACTCTCATATCCATACATGACCACTGGAAAAACCATACCCTTGACTAGATGGACCTTTGTTGGCAAAGTAATGTCTCTGCTTTTGAATATACTATCTAGGTTGGTCATAACTTTCCTTCCAAGGAGTAAGAGTCTTTTAATTTCATGGCTGCGGTCACCATCTGCCTTTAAGCTGGGTTATTTTTCCCCCTGCCTTTGCTTTCGAGCTTCAGCTTCTCCTGGGTCTAGAACCTGCTGGCTTTTGGAGTAGAAGTATGCCATCAGCTTGCCTATGTGTCTGGCTTGCTGACTGCAGATCTTAGGACTTGTCAGTCACCTGTAACCAAGTGAGCCAATTTCATAATAGTTCACTCTTCTCTAGATCTGTGTGTCTATCTACCTATCTGTACTATAGATTCTGTTTCTCTGGAGAACCTTGATGAATACTTCCATAATTCTCCCCCCTCCACGCCCATCTTTTTGCCCTTGTAGTATTTTTCTGTTGAAGAAACAGGGTTGTATTTCCTGTATTTCCACTGCCCACTGGAGTTCGCATTCCAGTCTTGTCATTTAACGTGTTTCTCTGTCCTTTATATTTCCTGTTAATTGAATCTAATGATTAACCAGATTGACACCAGAAAGAGAATTTTGCGAGTGGTGGTGTGTGTACTTCCGTCACGTGGTACAGAAAGTCCAGTTGTGTCCTTTGTCGTGTTAGCAGCCTCAGTGATGATCATTGAGTAGATTAATTCATTAGAGATTGCAAGATGCTGATATTCTAATTCTGTTGTTCCTTTTTTCCATCTGTAATTCTATAAAGACCAAATTTAATCAAATATTGGTTACTCTGGGGTAGTGTGTACAGGAAATACAGGAGTAATGATGAATTCTTTGCTCTGTTTAACGGTTTCCAAATGTAAAGAATCAGGTCACCAGCACCTTCCAAAAGTGACCAATTAGCTGGATTTTTTTGCAAGTATCATTTTAAACACAAGGCTTAAATACATTTGATGTGTTTTAATCTGTGTGCAGTTATTAACCTCAGTAATGTTCAAACTTACCATTTTTGGCCAGTGAGAGCTTATTCTAGAAGGTTCCTAAGTTCTTTTTGATATGAACCCACTAGTCTCTGGAATCAGCCACTCCTCCAGAGAACCTCTTAATGAGGAATGATCTGTAGTGAACACAGTCTGGCCGCTAGGGTTCTCCTCGCTCCATGGGAGCTCGGAGACCTCCTTTCCTGACTCTTGGACTGAAGAATTCCTATAGAAAGTCACTTTGCCTTATAGACAAAAATTTATCCAATGTTTAAGGGTTAGATAAGAAAGAGATTAGAGGTGGAGAGAGCTGGTGTGGATTCTGGCATATACCTCCAGTTTATAATCCCTGTCAGAAAAATCAAGTGTTTCTGATTGGAAAATACCCTTAACTAAATACCCAGAACTTAACTATGGCTTCCGTGGGGAGTGGAGACAATGTAAAGGTCACATCCCATAGTCTACCTAGGCCATCCTCAGGGTCTGCATAGCTTCAGACTGTGCCTGCAAGCTGGTGCCCGCAAGCTGATGAAAAGAAAAAGGCCAAAGACTCAAAATTTAAAAATAAATATTTGTTGTTTCCAACAATTGCATGGCAATTAGGAAGGAAGGAAGGAAATGCTTACCAGCAAGTAGCCCAAAGACCATCACAGCCTGTGTTCCTTAACACACCAAGATTATATGATTCATTTTATTCTCAAAAGGACAACTTGAGATCCTGTGGTCAGTGGGGATATTGTAGCCTGAGACTCTCTCAGGTAAGGAGAAAAGGACATCCTGACACTTAGGAAGCAGAGATAAAATTCTGTGATATTCATCAGGGAAGAAGAAAGTGGACTTTATTTATAATTGAAAGTTAGGAAAGGTGAAAATGCTACTCTATTTTATTTTTATTTATTTATGGCTGCTCTGGGTCTTCATTGCTGCAATGTGGGCTTTCTTTAGTTGTGACAAGCACGGGCTACTCTCTGGTTGCAGTGCATGGACTTCTCATTGTGACGGCGTGGGCTCTAGGGCGATGGGTTTCAGTAGTTATGGCTCATGGACTCTGGAGGGAGGGTTCAGTATTTGTGGTGGATGGGCTTAGTTGCCCCGAGGTATGTGGGATCTTCCCAGACCAAGGGTTGAACCTGTGTCTTCTGCATTGACGGGCAGATTTTTAACCACTGGACCACCAGGGAAGTCCAAAAAAATGCTACTTTAAAAAGAGGCCGAAACATGTGTTTGAATAAGATCACAGTGTTAATCCCATCAAATATTAAGGATTTATTTTGTTGAGATTTCAGCTCTCTTTCTGTCATTGCAACCATTTGCTTTCTTGCAGAGGGACTGATTTTATCTTCGTTTATCAATCAGACCTTGCATCTGAGAACTGCCCCTTCACCCCTTCTCTGATACACTGATTATATTGCCCCTTCCCAAGACTTTCTGATTAGATGGCTCTTTTGTTCCTCTCATAAAGCAGGAAGACCAGTGTAGGCTGTCTTATAACCGGAAGGATCCCACTGTCCAGGATGCAATAGGGAATGTTTTAATAATGTTGGTCACCTCTCTTTCTTAGGTTTGATCTACAGTTAGATAGCCCAAATTTCAGATCCTTCTTGCTTATCTGCAGAGCTATCTCATCAGAGGAGCTGTGATCCTCTTAGATCACCTCCAAGAACCCAGGTCCGAGGAATAGTGACTGACACTCATGCACCCGCACGATAGGGAGGGTGGGTTCTGGCATCGGATTGCCTAGGTTCAGCTTCTAGCTCTGTCACTTACCAGCTGGGTGACCTCAGCCACGTATTTAACTCTGTTTCGTGTGTTTTTGCATCTTCACCTCTAAAATGGCGATTATATTATTTCTCTGCCTTGTATGACTGCTATGAAGAATGAGCCAAACACTGTATGAAAAATTCTTAGCATGACGTTTTAAGTTCTGGTATATAAAAAAGTGTTTGATGAATGATATCTGTTATAATTTTTTAAATATTTGTTTATTTTTGGTTGTTGGGTCTTAGTTCACATGCTCTTCATTGTAGCTTGTGGGCTTTCTAGTTGTGGCACACAGGCTTAATTGCCCCCCGGCATGGGGGATCTTAGTTCCCTGACCAGGGATCAAACCCCAGTCCCCTGCATTGGAAGGCAGATTCTTAACCACTGAACCACCAGGGAAGCCCTGATAATTGTTATTATTACCCTTCAAGTGGTAATGCGGTCTTCTGAAGCAGTAACAGTTCAGCATCCCTGGACAGACAGTCCCAGCCTTAGTCATTGGCACAAGTGCTGCTTTGATACTGGATTACATTCTTTTGTTTGAATGAATAAGCTTTGTTTCTAGAAAAGAAGATTTAGCTTCTCTAGTTTTACTTTTCAGAAATCTTTAAGGGGCCAAAGCTCCCTGTCTCTTGTAGATGGGGAAGCCCTCTATCGGACACCTGGTTTGGGAAAGTCCTCCCTCGTGTTTAGTATGATCCTCCCTGGACATAAAGGAAATCAGTCCTGAATATTCATTGGAATGACTGATGCTGAAGCTGAAGCTCCAATACTTTGGCCACCTGATGCGAAGAGCTGACTCATTTGAAAAGACCCTGATGCTGGGAAAGATTGAAGGCAAGAGGAAAAGGGGCTGACAGAGGATAAGATTGTTGGATGGCATCACCGACTCGATGGACATGGGTTTGGGTAAACTCTGGAAGTTGGTGATGGACAGGGGGGCCTGGTGTGCTGCAGTCCATGGGGTCGCAAAGAGTCAAACATGACTGAGTGACTGAACTGAACTGAACTCCCTGTACAGAGCCAGTTTAATAAAACCCTCTTCTCCACCTCCTGCACTGACACAAAGTTGCCGTTCCTGGTATCAAGAAGTGGCAGCATCAACTCACTCAGCCACCTGTGATTTGTCTCAAAACTGGATCCAGCCTTGTCTGCCCTCACCCACATCACTGTGTTTTCAGCAACATTTTCGTCCATCTGGGTTTGGGGTAATAGCCTCCTCTGTTAACACACGTATCTGCCTGCAGTGTGGCCTCTTTCTCATCCACTGGCTTAGGCCATTAGAAGGTCATTTCAGTGGATGGTGAGGGTCTAAGTCAGACTGGAAATTGAAGAGAAAAAAGAAAATGGATACTGTGAATGTAAGGAGCACCTAAGGAGTTTACCTGGGAGTGAGAGGAGAGAATGAATATAAAATAGATCTTCCTGAATGATCAGCAGGAAAATTCCTTAAAACAAGCATGATTATGGCCAGGGAGACAGGGATGAAGGATGAAAAAAGCAGCCTGTGTCCCAGGATCTGGTGCAAGAAGAAAAGAAAAAAGAAAGTCAGTTAAGACTTTAGCATGAATTTTTTGTGTGTGTTTTTAGACATCATGATAAAATATATACAAGATCATTTTATGTATTATGATCCATACATATAAGTCAGCAATAGTTAGATAACATTAATACAGTACAAGGAAAAATTAGTGAACAGTATATTATTTTTTTATTCCTTATTGATGTACAAAAGGAGGATTTTTGAAAAATAGTGTAACCATTACTTTTAATTTGTTTTCAATTTCTTTACCCCAAATGAAAGGTTTTCTTGCCCTAACACCAGGGTAATAATTTTCTTCCAGTAATTGAGCACACTGGCAGTGGCAACATTCACATGAACCAGCCCCCACCCTGAAGAGGACAAAATAATTCTGCCCCTAAATACAAGGTAAGTTTCATTCAGGCCTCCTTTCCTTTGCTTGGTTCCCATTTTGTTTTAGATAATAGACTAAGGGGGTTTTGGTTTTGTTTTTCCTTTGTTGACTCTTTCTAGGAACTCTTGAATCCTAATTCTAGATTGTACCTTCCCACCAGGGAACACCATCACACTTTCATTCTTTGTGTTCTACATCAAAGACCACCTTTTACTAGACTTTGTTATCATCTCATTTGATTTTTCTGATTCATTGCATTTATCTTTTGTCAGTGAGTTGAAACATTCCTTATGTACAATAAATCTCCCCAATGGTTTAATACTTTACAGTTAATAAAACTATTTCAGTGGGTTGTTTCCTGATGCTTTTAAGGTACCTCTAGAGTTCTTTGTGGCTTCATTTTATATAAGAACAAACAACTACCACAGAGATGTGGAGCTTGACTAAGTTTATATATCATTAAAAAAAAAGCCAGTCTTGAAGATAAGCAACTGTTATCTTCTATAATTTTAAATATATGTTATTTATCTTTAATAACTGAATAAAAGATGTGAGGATAAGTTACGAGAATATAATATCACTTATTACTAAATATTAAAACATTTTTGTTTCTAGGGTTTATATGAGATAAACATGACTACTTATTCATTTTGGTTTATGTTTGATGTGTTTTATTTCAGATCTTTGTCTTATGAGTGAATGTTCATAGAACAATTTATACATGGAATATAAAAGCATATATAGAATTTTTAACATCTTCTGTGAATCCTTCATATAATTTTGAACTAAGTGGGAAACAAAAAATAGTAAATATTTTTCTTTCTAGTTTACAGAAGAGCAAAGACTAAAGTAACTTTTTAAATGATCTCATTAGTTGGAGATTAGGAAGGATTAAAGTAGGAAATTAATTGTATAATTAAAACTGAAAACAGTTTTATTTGTGATGACATTGGGATTATGAGTGAAATTTTCTTCATTTTATTTCAATTTATGTTAAGGCTGTACAGCTATTATATGTGACAAATAAATAAAATTAGCTATTGAAAAAACACAGCGTTATATATGATATATATATAAAGTAAATTGTTTTTCAATTCTATGTTTAAAACATTGAAAACTATTAAAATGTCTCTTTTTATAATTGCATCTGAAGCTAATAATTTTCAAAAGATTGGTTATTATCATAGAAAAGTAAATTATTTTTCAATTTTATGTTTAAAACATTGAAAACTATTAAAATGTCTCTTTTTATAATTGCATCTGAAGCTAATAATTTTCAAAAGATTAGTTATTATCATAGATAGTGTTAAACCAGGTAAAGAATCTGATTTGTCATTAATAATTGACTAGTAGATAGATATAGCTATTATCTAAAGTAAATGATGAAGCATTTTAATTTAGTTGCATAGCATAGAATACAGTGAATTCTCGATTGGAACAAAATAAACCTACAAATAATCAGAGTTTTCTTTGGTCAATCTTTTAAAGAGAATCAGGAAAAATTAAGAACATATGTATACCGTGTGTCTGTCTCCAAATTTCCAGTATGTGTTTGGCTCTATTAGAAACTGAGGTCAGTTGTTTTGTCTAGATTTAGAAAATGTTTTATAAAGTTTGAAGCTAAAGGTCAATACTGAGTTGAACAAAAATCCATTAAAAACACTGATGTCCTCAAAGAAAATCATTATTTTTTATTCAGTATGAATTAAATAATGCGTAGCAAGATAAACAGACTGGTTCCAAATTGGGAAAGGAGTATTTTGTCACTGTATATTGCCACTCTGCTTATTTAACTTATATGCAGAATACATCATGAGAAACGCTGGGCTGGATGAAGTACAAACTGGAATCAAGATTGCTGGGAGAAATCTCAATAACCTCAGATATGCAGATAACAGCACCCTTATGGCAGAAAGCGAAGAAGAACTAAAGAACCTCTTGATGAAACTGAAAGAGGGGAGTGAAAAAGTTGACTTAAAACTCAACATTCAGAAAACTAAGATCATGGCATCTGGTCCCATCACTTCATGGCAAATAGATGGGGAAACAGTGGAAACAGTGAGGGACTTTATTTTGGGGGGCTCCAAAATCACTGCAGATGGTGACTGCAGCCATGAAATTAATACACACTTGCTCCTTGGAAGAAAAGCTATGACCAACCTAGATAGCATATTGAAAAGCAGAGACATTATGTTGCCAACAAAGGTTCATGTGGTGAAAGCTATGGTTTTCCAGTGGTCATGTATGGATGTGAGAGTTGGACTATAAAGAAAGCTGAGTGCAGAATTGATGCTTTTGAACTGTGGTTTTGGAGAAGACTCGAGAGTGTCTTGGACTGCAAGGAGATCCAACCAGTCCATCCTAAAGGAAATCAGTCCTGAATATTCATTGGAAAGACTGATGCTGAAGCTGAAACTCCAATACTTTGGCCACCTCACGTGAAGAGTTGACTCACTGGAAAAGACCCTGATGCTGGGAGTGATTGGGGGCAGGAGATGAAGGGAATGGCAAAGAATGAGATGGTTGGATGGCATCACCGACTCAATGGACATGAATCTGGTTAAACTGCGGGAGTTAGTGATGGACAGGGAGGCCTGGCATGCGGCAGTCCATGGGGCCGCAAAGAGCTGGACACGACTGAGCAACTGAACTGAACTGAACCGAAGATAAACAGAAACACAGAACCACAGCAGCATTTTGTCTTTGACATGGAGTAAAAATGAGAATTTTAGATGTAGCCTGTAGGCTCTACAAGATGTTTACTCTTTCAAAGCATGTCACATTGCCTAGGCCAGTTTGGTTTAGCCAACATTACTATATAGGTCTTTTGCCTGGGGTAGACATTATACCAGGAGCTAGAGACTCCAAAATCTTTGAAGTTGGTCGTTTTCCCTCCTGTTCCCACTTCCCTGGAATCAAGCAATGGTATTTTGTTTGCTTAGCCATTTAAGCAAGCATGAAACATTGCAGGAAAAGATATAAAACATAAAAGTCTGTTTAATGAATAATTAGAATAATGCAGATATAATCACCCACAAGAAATAATACAAACAGTAGTGTGATTACTTCCCAAAGCAAAGGATAAGATAACCCTAGCATCCCCAGAACACCTACAACTAACTCCCTGTGACCTTTCCCCTTAATATCCCTCATCATCTTCCCTAGAGGTAACTTCTCTTCTCACTATGGTAATCACTTCTTTGTTCTACTTTCTAGTGTTCTTTTAAAACCATCTCAGTAGGTATTTCCTCAATAATATAGTTTAGTTTTGCTTACATTTGAACTTTATGTAAATGAACATTTTGTAAATACTATCCATATTATTTTTTCTTGTTTCTGTCATTGAGCATTGTTAGTTTCACCCATGTTGCTTCACATAGTTGGTTTTTCCATTTTGATTATTCTGTACCACATTTTTACTTACCCATTCAACTGATGCTGGAAATTAACATTGCTTTCATTTTGTGCCTCTTATAAACTCTGTTTACTCTTGATATGTCCCCTGGTTCTCATATGCATAAGTTTCAGTCTTGAGTGTGTATAGCCAGGGGAGGAACTGGGTGGGCATATTGTTCACTTTATGTATCAGGCTGCTTTTCACATGTCATTGTACCAATTCACATCCCCACTGCAGTGTATGGGAGTGCTCACCATAGAACAGGGGTGTGTGTGCTATGCTCCGCAAAGCATTCTTCAGTGGCTGCAGAAGAGGGCAGGGCAGGAGTTGGCCAGTTCTGTGTTCCCACTTCAGTTCACTCAGTGCAGCTTTCACGTTTCCATATTGAACATCAGCAAACTTTTAGTGGGAAAAAAATTTGCATGACTTGAAAGGGATTGAAAATAACTGATCAGGAAGACAAATTGTATACCTAAAACATAGGTTCAGTAAATGTTTGTTGAATAATGAATAAATGAATGAATGACAAAAAAAATGAATGAATAGATTTCAGAATTGAGGGCTGTAAGAGAATATCTGTGGGCTTTCCAGTTGGCTCAGACAGTAAAGAATCTGCCTGCGATGTGGGAGACCTGGGTTCGATCCCTGGGTTGGGAGATCCTCTGGAGAAGGAATGGCAACCCACTCCAGTATTATTGCCTGGAGAATCTCATGGACAGAGGAGCCTGGTAGGTCACAGTCTACGGGATCACAGAGTTGGACACGACCGAGCAACTAACACATTCACAAGAGAATATCTAGCTCTTTCCAGCTATGGCCTCTGTTCACAGGCAAATGGGCTGTAGGGAAAGGTTATGTGAAGAGCAGGGATTTGTCTTGCCTTTATTTCTGTTTTCTAGTATCCAGAGAGGAACAGAGAGAGTCAGTGTGAGGTAGAGAGAAGAGAGAATGGATGGAGACAGAGATATTGAAAGAGAGGAAGGAGGGAAGAAGTGAAGCAAAGGGGTCATTTTTTTCTCTATAAGTCATCCTCTTCCATTTTGCTGAGTGGGTTCCTAGAGCACAGTCTGAAAACCAGTGGCCACCAGAGACTCCCTTTCTTGGTCTCATCACAGCTCAGTTTCTCCACCTTTGAGTTATTTTGTTCTTGATGTTCCTTGGGAGCTTGAGTTTGTGTCAGTATGGAGAACTTCACCACATCTCATTGGTCTTACCAGCTGCCCTTTGACAGATTCTTAAAACCCCTTAAACACAGCTGCAAGGACTTCCCTATAACTAGGTCTCGGTTGCTTGGGAGGCCAAGGGCCTCCAGAAACTGTCTTCATTGTTGATGTCCTACTTGCTGACGGCCTTCAACCACAACAAGCTTGTAGTCTCTTTTAGTTCAGGCAACCCATATATAAGTATGTATGCCTGCTATATACTTATTTAATCCTTGATGCTATATTAACCAAAAAGGAAAACATTCAAGAATCCTGGGAGCCGTTTATTCCAAAAATGATTTAACTAAAAGGAATGTGATCTTCATTTTCTGTCTTCATTTTATTCAGAGTGCTTACATAATTAAATTCTATTGGTGATGAAAGTGGTGAGCTACCTGAAAGTAATCAGCACTATCTACTTTAACTTTTCTCTTTGCTTTAAGGCTCTATTTCAGGTTCTTTCACTTGTGGGTATACACATTTCCCAATTTCAACAGAGACTTTTCTTCGCTTTAGGAAAAAACCTACATAATTTTCTTTAAGGTTAACATTAATATGGAATCCAAACTCATTCATATGGTAATTCTATCATTCAAATTTATGGCTATAATTGAGAATCTTGCATTATTTGATCTAAGGATAATCGAAATGAATAGGACTGTGGTCAGATCAAAGTGGGTTTTCAACACATGCAACAGGAAAACTAAATGGGGTGATTTAATACTGCCTAATATAATATTCAGTATTCATGGAGTGCCTCCCTTGGTTTCCGCAGACGAAGTCATTATTCCCTCTAACGGACAAATCTGAATAAAGAAACCATCACAGATGCAATTGCATATCAGTTTTGACACCTGGAAATTCTTACCATGTGTGAACTACTTTTCAAAGACATTCATTCATTCTGTAATCATTTGTTGAGTGCCTATTAGGCACTGTGTTATGCACTGAGAGTACAAAAGCAAATTAAAAGAAAACGAGAAGTGATTGTCCCTTACTGATTATTTGAGTGGCGAAGAATTGAGAAAAAGACTAGAAAAGAAGTGAGACAGCAATTAAAATTACTGAGTAGTGGGATATATGCTATGATTGAGGTAAATGGAAGGGGAAATGAGAATTTGGGATCAGACAGCATACAGCAATGATGGATGGGACTTGGGAAAACTTTCTAGAGTCCCTGAATCTGAAAAATTGTAAGAGCCAGGCAAAGGGAGTTGGCAAGGACATTCTAAACAGAGGTGGGCAGGAAATGCAAAAATCCAGAAGTAAGTCTTTCTTGTGTCTTATGGCCCCAGAATTGCAAAAGGCTATTATGATTAGAGATTATATGAGGGCTGGAGAGTGATAAGAGATGAGACTGGAGAGATGAGTAGACACCATATCATAAAAGGCCTATAGCCCATCATACTGGGGTTGAGTAGTGGCCCCCTAAAAGGTCATGCTGGGTTAGAGTTCAGGCAGTCTTAGTGAGTCATATATTGGCAGAAAAATCTAGTTCACAGAGGGAGGAAACAGATGAAAGTTAAAAAGAAAGAAAAAAGAAAAAAATTCAAATGAAGTTGTGTTGGGAAATACAGAGTTTGAGGAAAGAGATTCCTTTGGGAACCGATTATACCTTGAACCTCAGAATGTGAGCTTTTGGAAATAGGGTCTTAACTGATGAGGTTAGTTAAGGATCTCAAGGTGAAATCCTTCTGGATTAAGTGTGGGCCTTAATCCAATGACTGGTGTCCTTAGAAGAAGAGGAGAGGACCCAGACGCACAGAGAAGGAGGTCACGTGAAGCTGAAGGTGGAGCTTGGAGTGATGCAGCTCAAGCCAAGAAATGCCAAAGGTTGCTGGGAGATACCAGAATCCAGAAAAGAGGGAAGAAGATTCTTCCCTAGAGACTTCAGAGGGAGCACGGCCCTGCCAACATATTGATTTTGGACCTTAGCCTCTAGAACTTTGAAAGAATACATTTCTGTGGCCTTAAGTCATTAAATTTGTGGCAATCTGTTACATCAGCCCTGGGCGACTAACATAATCATGATAAGGAATTTGAACTAACATACAGACATTTATGTTAGGTGTCAGCCTTGACATGTCCTTGACAAGATTTAAGCAAAGAAGTGACATTATTGGGACTTTAAAAAGGTCACTTGTCTACATTGTAGAGGTTGGATGTGAAGAGAGACTGAATACAGGGATATGTTGGGAGGATCTAGGAAAGGGCAGCGTTAAGTTGAGAAGTGAGGGGGGATGAAAAGAAGTGGCTGGATTTGTGAAGTGGTAGAAAAGGTAGATTTGACAGAATTTCATTATTTCTTAGATATGAAGGATTTGTGAAGAGTAAAATGTCAAGAACTTTCGACATAACAGTCTATCTTTCCCACAACTCATTCGAAAAAGCATCTATTCCTATCTACAGCTCCAGTTAAGGCAGAGGACATAGGCATGACATATTTGCACCATTTGAGTCAGTTAGGTTGGGGCAATCTGGGTCTCTCCTGGTATGAACAGTGACATCAGAGAAATGCTGATGTGGGCTTGGCCTGAAAGGTCATGCTGGGTTAGAGTTAAAGTAGTCTTGCTGCTACTGCTGCTCAGTCACTTCAGTCATGTCTGACTCTGTGCGACCCCATAGACGGCAGCCCACCAGACTCCCCCGTCCCTTGGATTCTCCAGGCAAGAACACTGGAGTGGGTTGCCATTTCCTTCTCCAATGTGTGAAAGTGAAGTCCCTCAGTCGTGTCCGACTCTTTGAGACCCCATGGACTGCAGTGTACCAGGCTCCTCCATCCATGGGATTTTCCAGGCAAGAGTACTGGAGTCTTATTGAGCCATATATTATCAGAAAAATCTAGTTCACAGAGGGAGGAAACAGATGAAAGCAAAAAAAGAAAGAAAAACTCAAGTGAAGTGGGAAATACAGAGTTTGATGAAAGATCCTCTTTGAGAGCTGATTATAATTCTTACAAATGCCTTCCATGAGATTATTCTTAAGCATGTGATAAATCTTCTTTTTTGCAAATCCAGTGGTTTTTCTATTTTGTAATCACACCATCTCATACTGTCATACAAGATCTCCGGCATGGCTCACTGGATAGATGGCAGTACCATTTATCAAGAGGGAAGAATGGAAGGGAAAACAAGTTTTGAGGAAAAGTAATAGTTCAGATTTGGACACCTTACCTTTCAGGTGCTTATATAACAGGTAGGCAAGTCCACTGTGGACACAGAAGATCTTATGAAAATGTTTTGGGTTAGAGTTCAGCTCTGGAAGCCATCACACTGTAAATATTAATTCGCACCCTTTTTTTCCAAGGTAAGTGGGAAAAGAAGGCTCAGGGTGCTAGGAAGTCTGACATCTGAAGGTCTTCCCTATTCCAGAAAGAGGAATCCACAGAGGAGGATAAGAAGTAATAGCTAGAAACGTAGAAGAATAGTCAGAAAAAGTGTGAGGGTCGGGTGGGATGGGGTCTTAGAAAGTTGAGAAAGGAAAGTACTTTAAAGAGGGCAAAAGCATCGTCAGCTACTGGGGTGAGTACGTAGTGTTCTTAATTTATTTATTTTTTTCTTAAATCAAGGAAGAAGCCACTGCTAACTTTGGTAAGAGGAGATTTGAGGAAATAATGAGAGTAGAAGAAGACTATGAGTGGAAACTACAGATTACGTTTTCAATGGGCTGGCTATAATGGGGAGAGAGACACGTAGCGGTAGCTAGACGGGAACAGAGGACAAAGGGAGGTATCTGTTTGCCTAAGATGGCAGAGACTTAGACTGAGGGAAGACAGTTGGTAGCATTTGATGATAATTTAGAATCATTAATTAATCAAGGTCTCTAGAAATGTTAGAGAGATAGATGCAGTGCCCTCTTTCATTGTGGTGAAAGGGAATGGGGATAGAGGTTTTTTTTTTTTTTTTAAGGCAAGAAAGCAAATTTGTTGACAAGAAAAGTAAAAAGAAGAGGAATTTTTTCCTAATGATTTCTAACCTGTCTCTGCATAGTAAAGTGAGGTTGCGTCAGTCGTGTCCGACTCTGTGCGACCCCATAGATGGCGGCCCACCAGACTGCAGTACCATTTATCAAGAGGGAAGAATGGGAGGGAAAACAAGTTTTGAGGAAAAATAATGAGTTCAGATTTGGACACTTTACCTTTCGGGTGCTTATATAACAGGTAGGGATTCCGTCCCTGGGATTCTCCAGGCAAGAACACTGGAGTGGGTTGCCATTTCTTCCTCCAATGCATGAAAATGAAAAGTGAAAGTGAAGTCACTCGGTCGTATCCGACTCTTCGAGACCCCGTGGACTGCAGCCCACCAGGCTCCTCCGTCCATGGGATTCTCCAGGCAAGAGTACTGGAGTGGGGTGCCATTGCTTTCTCTGTAAAATGAGATACTGGAAGTTAAATCTGTGCTGAGGAAACATAACAGAAAGGTAATTTGGAACTACAAATTACCTGAGAAATTCCTTCTCCACCCTCCAGACTAATTCCAATTGTGAAACAGGTGTGAGTACTTAGGAAGTGACCTATAGAAGGGAAAACAACTTCTGGGGTCATCAAAAGTATATAAAATCTAAATTAGTTCTTTGTAAAGATAAATAAGAATGCAAACACAGATGTATGCATGTGTGCACACACATATGTTTACACATACATATGTATACATATGGGCTTCCTCAGTGGCTCAGCGGTAAAGAATCCACCTGCAGTGCAGGAACCACAGGAGACTCGGGTTCAGTCCCTGTGTTGGGAAGATCCCCTGGAGGAGAGCATGGAAACCCTCTCCAGTATTCTTGCCTGGAGAGTCTCATGGACTGGGGAATCTGAGGCTATAGTCCATAGGGTCGCAAAGAGTAAGACGTGACTGAAGCGACGGAGCACGTAAGCATGTGTACACATACCATTTTAAATTTGAAAAAGGAAATACAGTAGAAGTCAAAAGAATTATATAAGAAAATCTTGTGTAGTCCATGGTAATAAACTGAAAATGTGGAGGGAACAAATTTTTTTCTGGCAAGATATAAATAACTGAAAGTTAAAAACCCAAATACCAGTATCATAGGAAGTATTGGACAAGTTAAATCTACTACTTAAGAAAAGGTTCCAGCCTGTCTTTTTTGTTTGAACTGTATTTTAGAGTAACTAAACAGTTGATAAGGGAAGATTCTTCTTTGTTGAGGAATTTTAATAAATGCAGAAGGAATGATAGAATAAGAAAGTCACCGTTTTTATAAACCCTCATAAAACAGTGGCTTTAAGGAATGCTCATTAATGGCTGCTAAAACGATGACGTGAAAGGTTGATGGGGAGCTTTATAATGAATGGATCAGGCTGTCAATACTGGAATCCATGCACCAATCTCAATGTCATTGTAAGTGAGACATCTAGACATTGAGGACAATCATCACGTGATGTAGTATGAAGCATCCCTCACCACATATGAAGAATCCTCCATAGAAAAAAAATGAGCTTAAATATAATCAGGCCTCTATCTAATTTTCAGTCTACAAAAAATGAGAAAAGAGGAGCAAGTTAAGCAACACTAAAAGGAAACAATGGGCTTCCTGGTGGCTAGGATGGTAAAGAATCTGCCTGCAGTGCAGGAGACCCGGGTTTGATCCCTGGATCAGGAAGATCCCCTGGAGAAGGGACTGGCTACCTACTCCAGTATTCTTGCCTGGAGAATTCCGTGGACAGAGGAGCCTGGAGGGCTATAGTCCGTGGAGTTGCAAAGAGTTGGACACTATTGAGCAACCAACACAGTCTTCTCAGTTTGTAGACCTATTTAACCTTCAGGTGCTTAAAATCCCTGGTGGCTCAGATGGTAAAGAATCTGCCTGCAGTGCAGGAGACCCAGGTTCAATCCCTGGCTCAGGAAGATCCTCTGGAGAGGGGAAGTCTAGAATCTGGAATATTCTGTAAGACAAATAATCATTTATTTCAACAAATAAATGATATGGCAGGCCAGAGAAGGGGTGGTTGAGAAGGTAAGAGGGAACTTTTATAAATTGAGAGAATCAAGAGACAGAACAACCAACATACAATGCTGTAGATCTTGTTTGGATTCTGATTCAAATAAATCAACCATAAAAGGAACTTTTTTAAACAATCGAAAATTTTTTGTTAGGTGTAATAAGGTGGCTGTGCAAAGGACACTAGAGTGGGGACTTACAGAAAAGAAAAGGAAATGGGATAGCAGTAACAGAGGGAAATGTTAAACAAAAGAAGGGTAATGAATGAACCAGTAATGACAGTGTGTAATAGACTGCAGAGTATGGCCAGTTCAGTTAGGTACACATAATGGCTCAAAAATACAAATACCTTAATTGTTGATACTGTAATCCCATGTTCAGTAATTTTGTAATAGAAAATTAGTATAAGGGGATATATGAACCAGGATGTTTATTGTATCATTTTTTGGTTGTAGCTGGAATTAGGACTTGTATTACATCCATCAACAGGCAAATGACTGAATAGTTTGCAGTCTGTCCATATAATGGAATACACAGCTAATGAGAAGACTTAACTTAGTGTTATATATGGAGAAAGCATTGGCACCCCACTCCAGTACTCTTGCCTGGAAAATCGCGTGGATGGAGGAGCCTGGTAGGCTGCAGTCCATGGGGTCGCTAAGAGTTGGACATGGCTGAGCGACTTCACTTTCACTTTTCACTTTCATGCATTGGAGAAGAAAATGGCAACCTACTCCAGTGTTCTTGCCTGGAGAATCCCAGGGACGGGGGAAGCTGGTGGGCAGCCGTCTCTGGGGTCGCACAGAGTCGGACACGACTGAAGCGACTTAGCAGCATGATTAATTGCAGAAGGCAATGGCACCCCACTCCAGTACTCTTGCCTGAAAAGTCCCATGGATAGAGGAACCTGGTAGGCTGTGGTCCATGGGGTCGCTGAGGGTCGGACATGACTGAGCAGCTTTACTTTCACTTTTCACTTTCATGCATTGGAGAAGGAAATGCCAACCCACTCCAGTGTTCTTGCCTGGAGAATCCCAGGGACCGGGGAGCCTGATGGGCTGCCATCTATGGGGTCGCATAGAGTTGGACACCACTGAAGCAACTTAGCAGCAGCAGCATGATTAATAGTTGTGAAGGAGGTACAAATTTGCTAAGTAGATAACTGAAAGAGAACTTGGAAAAGTCTAGGTTAGGAGGTGTGATGATTCTGGTTCTGCAATTGTTTGAAAACCAATTGGGTTCAGCTACTGTCTGGGGCCATGGCTTGAGGCTGCAGGACTGAAGAAGCATTGGTCAGATGATTCTCCTGGGGTCCATTAGCAAACCAGAAAGATACAAGGATCCTAACAGGAATCTAAGGAGTAAAGGAGAAATGTAGTTTTCAGAGTTACAATCCCAGCATCCTGAAACCAGGAGAGTTTGGAACTGAGAGACAAGGGCTTAATAACTAGTACCATGTGTTTGCACGTAATTGTGGGGATATGCAGAAAAGTGTTAAATGATGCAACTCAACCTGTTCATGTGAACCATCAGTACCTCAGGGGTAAGAAGAGACTGGGAACTTAAAAAAAAAAAAAAAAACTCCCACATAGTGGATGATGGATTACAATGTGGATATACTATTTATGTAGTAATAATTTTTAGAAGTCCACATAACAATGAAGTGGAAAAATTAAAAAAAAAAAAGTACAATTAGAAGTAGGAGTACCCTGGAGCATGCTCTTGGGAGAGAATAGATCTATTTCTTCACAGAGCTGTTAGTGTCCTTGGACCTGAGAGGTAGCTGCTTCAAGGGACTGGTTTATACTGTTAAATACACAGCTAAATTTATGCTTAATTTTCAAATGTATCTAAACTGTGGCAACTTCTTAATGATATTGAATCTGATTGATGGGTAACTGGAGGTTCATTGTACTGTTCATGCCCTTTTTGTGTATGTTGACTTTTTTCTTTAAAATATTTATTTATTTGGCTGCATCAGGTCTTTAGTTGCAGCACGTGGGATTTTTGTCACAGCATACAGGATGTTTTGTTGCGGCTCTCTATCTTCTCTCTAGTTGTGGTACTCAGGCTCAGTAGTTGTGGCCAAGGGGCTTAGTTGCCCTGAGGCATATGGGCTCTTAGTTCCCTGACCAGGGATCAAACCCACGTCCTCTGCATTGGAAGGTGGATTCTTAACCACTGTACTACCAGGGAAGTTCCTAGGTTGATATTTTTTCCCAGATGAATACCAACAAAAGAAGATTCTGATAAAAAAAAATCATGATTTATTTTACAATCATAGCCCATGAAAGGAAGAAAATAAATGTGTATTTTTCCTAACTCCAGGAGAATTTGGAGAATCCATTATACTTTTTGAATTAATTACAATAAGATCAGTTACAATTTGATGAGTTTAATTCAAGTTGAACTTCATGTAATAAACAATGAGGAAATAAAATTTCTCAAAACAAAGCAAGCATCATTATCCTCAAAATTAAGGATAATTTTACAATAAATTATTGTAGTTAAAAATCAAGAGATAGCTGGTGAACTTTTTAAATGTACATGAGCCAGAAATTTCATCATGATAAGAAACATAAATCTGTCAAAAAGGGACTTTTACCCCCACCTGGCTAATGTTTACATTTATAGTTGTCCTCAAAACATCTGATTGGTTCATAGAGTCTGCCTTTAATCTTTATCTCTCTCATAAGCTGCAATGATCAGCTCAATATTTTATAACCTTAAAATGTCTATGTCAGCATCTCATCTGCCCAAGGTTCCTGTTATTGAAATATGTATTTATATATAGCACCTCTTCTTTTATCTGGAATTCAATTTAATCAAAGCGGAATCAAAGATATTTGGATATTTTTATTTATTCCTTTCCTTTTGCTTTAAGTCTGTAAATTTGAGAATCTTAAGAATGGAGGAGGCTTGGAAGAGATGATTATTATGTGAAGGAGACTGCCCATTTTTATTGAGTCCAGATAGCGCCTTCAGGATCATCAGAGAACTAGTTTGGTTAAGTATCAATAATATGTGTGCCCACAAGAGGTCGGGAAGTGGGTCCTAATCAGACTCCAGAGCCATGTCTATTGGGATGTGGAAGGCAGACTGACCCTCAGTGGCTGTGAAAACCTTTAGGGCTTTAAGACAATTCAGAGGAAATGTGGAGACTTCACGAAGGAGATACTGAGGGTCCCTCTAACAGCGCTTACGCGCTGTGGACTGTGCAGCGCCATGATCCTCCAAGTGTGTGGGCCACCTCCAGCCGAATGCACTGGCAAAGTGCTGTCAGTGCCCTGTCCTGAGTCTGGGGTGGAGGGGAGCCAAGGACAGTGGCAGAAGTTTGAGATAGCTGCCATGAGGAATGGGAGAAACATCTGATAAAAGTATTCACTGGAGAACTTTTGGGCTGTGAGGAAGAATAATCCAAGGTTGGAGGACCTTAGCACATGATTTTCTCAGCAGCCCCAAAGCAACCTGCGTCCAGGGACTGAGAGGATGGATGAATGAAGTGAGGCGAGGCATAGGGGCAAAGATGGTGAGCTCACGGATGAGACTGAACTGATACAACGTGGCCTCTCACCTGAGTAACAAGAAGAAAGAAGACAGAAGAGAGGAAGGTTAGGGGGAAACACAAGAGACAATCCAGTGTGAGGGGGTTACTTGACTAGATCAAAGGCCAAGGGGTGGAGTAAGATGTGGAAGAACTGGAAGGCTGTGGTCAGTGAGCAATTCACTGGAATTCATTATATCACAGGTGGAGCACATAGGTGTGCAAAGGTCCCCAGGTGTGCCCATGGGAGGAGGTAGTTGTTATGGAACAAAGGTCAGTGAGTATATCAAGCCACGGTGAAGCTAGAATGTTGGATGACTTATCCATGTGGGTGTTAACACTGATGGCAAGTAGCAAAGAGAAAGACTCTCTGGTATGAATTTAGGAAAATACCAGAAGATTAATAGATTAAAGGTCGCTTTTATTTATTTTTAAAAATTTTATTTATTTTTATTTATTTGGCTGTGCCGGGTCATAGTTGCAACACTTGGGATCCAGTTCCTTGATCAGGGATGGAATCTGGGCTTCCCTTCATTGAGAACACAGAGTCTTCACCATTGGACCACCAGGGGAGTCCCCAGGCAGCTTTTATTTGGGACTGTCAGTCCCAGCCTCTGATCTCTATCCACTGATTTTTGGAGTACTGTAAAGGAATTCAAGGACCTTGGTCCTCTATTCTCTGAATATTCCCCACCACACCCACACCCATCTCCCCCTTCACACACACACACACACACACACACACTCTGAATATTCCCCACCACACCCACACCCATCTCCCTCTTCACACACACACACACACACACACACACACACACACACACACAGAAACCTCTCTCATTCTAAATTAGCAAAGAGTAGTGGAAAGTTCCTAAATATAAATCTCTCATTAAATCAAAAGAAAAAAAAGTGAAGATGACAATAATTTATGAGGAAGATGAATGGTTTAATGGTATAATATTACGATGAGTCAAGAAATCTGGATATTTATTGCAGGTTTACTTTGCGCTTAGCTTAGAGTTTAAGTGTAAGGGTTTTGGAGTTCAACAGTCCAAAGACCAGATAGTCTGCTTAATAGATGCATGAGCAAAGCAAATTACCTCTGGAAACTTCGGATTGTTGTCTTAAAATTATGATCATACCACCTACTTCATAGAATTGCTATGAGGATTAAATGAGATGTTCCTTGTAAACCATGAAGTATTTGGGAGAGTAAGTGCTCAACCTCTGCTTGGTAACATCATCCTTCTCCTTCCTTGTTCCTGGGTGGTGGTTTTTTTTTCCACGTACTCCCCTTTCCTCATTCCAGAATGAAGAGAAATTCATCCACCCGTTGTGTCAGGGGATGTGATAGGTTCAACTTACACCAATACCAGAGTTGTTTCTCTCCCCAGCTTGTGGTTCAGTGATACTGATAGCTGAGATCCACCACAGTGGGAGTATTTATACTATGGGAATTGTCAAATACTTGAGAATAGGGCTTTTGAAGGGCCTGGTTTTCCAGCACGTGACTGCCTTGGGTTTCAGGTTGGGTGTTTCCCTGTCAGATCAGGAGCTAGATGCAGGCTGGTGTGCAGCTCCTAGGCAGTTCCCAGCCTCTTGCAGATTTTCGTTAGTGAGCCTGCTAGCATGAGATATCTGCTATCTTCTCCTGCCTCAGTGCCTCTATCACCTTCTGACTGCTGGCCTCTGTGAAACATCCCCATTGCCAGATCCCTGTATTTCACAGCCCTTTCCTGATGCCTCTACAGTGTTCACTTGTGTCAGTCGCTCAGTCATGTCTGACTCTGTGACCTCGTGGTCTGTAGCCCGCCAGGCTCCTCTGTCCACGGCATTCTCCAGGCAAGAAATCATAGAGTGAGTTGCCATTCCTTTCTCCAGGGGATCTTCCCGACCGAGGGATTGAACCCAGGTCTCCTGCATTGCAGGCAGATTCTTTACCATCTGAGCCACCAGGGAAGCCCAGTGTTCACTTAGGGGACCACAACATCTCCAGTGTTATCCCAGCTTATGCCTAGTTTTTATCACGGAATTCAAATATTTTTGAAAGAGAAGGGAGGAAGGACTAAGAACACTCCAGATCCCTCAAACACGGCTCCTATATGAGGGAAGTCTGGCCATCTAAATTTTCTCATTTCTTCAGTTTTTTCTTTTTTCCTTCAGAGGCAATATTCTGGGCTTTCCACCTGACTTTTTGCTTGCAAGTTTGCCATTTTCCCCAGCGGTCTAGAAAGGGAGAGCAATTGATTAAACTTTCTAGGTGATTCTATCTGACTTATTCTTACTGGAGTTTTCCCTTTGCTTCTGGCCTATAGATTAATTGTCAGTTTTTATTTTGATTTGGGTGTTCATCTTCTTTCTTCTTAAGTATTTTGATCGGAAGTTGAAAAAGGTTATGTCAGGATCTGCTGGTTGAATGTCATTTTACACTGGCAATCATCCTAAGAGAAACTCAATTTTGCTTATAAACTTTATGTTTGTTTGGTTCCTTTTCACACCCCGCCCCTCCACAAAGTTGTTATTAAATAGAATTATTTTGCATTATATTTCCTTACAGAAAGTACAGATAGCAAGGACAGGATCCAATTCAATTTTGAGTTTCTAGGAATTTCTTGGACTGTACCACAGTGCCCTGTCTAAAAATACTTCTTTAGTATCCACAGATAAATGAACAGAATTATGATCCTTGAAGGAGAGCTCAGAGCCAGGACATACTCAGATACATTAAAGTATGTTTTCAAAAATTACCTTTTGGAACCGTCTTACACTGTTGGAGGGAATGCAAACTAGTACAGTCACTATGGAGAACAGGGTGGAGCTTCCTTAAAAAAACTGGAAATGGAACTGCCATATGACTCAGCAATCCCACTGCTGGGCATACACACTGAGGAAACCAGAATTGAAAGAGACGCATGTACCGCAATATTCATCGCAGCACTGTTTATAATGGCCAGAACATGGAAGCAACCTAGATGTCCATCAGCAGATGAATGGATAAGAAAGCTGTGGTACATATACATAATGGAACATTACTCAGCCATTAAAAAGAATACATTTGAATCAGTTCTAATGAGGTAGATGAAACTGGAGCCTATTATACAGAGTGAAGTAAGTCAGAAAGAAAAACACCAATACAGTATATTAACACATATATATGGAATTTAGAAATATGGTAATGATGACCCTGTATGAGAGACAGCAAAAGAAACACAGATGTATAGAACAGTCTTTGGACTCTGTGGGAGAAGGTGAGGGTGGAATGATTTGAGAGAATAGCATTGAAACATGTATATTATCATCTGTGAAACAGATCACCAGTCCAGGTTTGATGCATGAGACAGGGTGCTCAGGGCTGGTGCACTGGGATGACCCTGAGGGATGGGATGGGGAACACATGTACTCCCGTGGTGGATTCATGTCAATGTATGGCAAAACCAATATAATATTGTAAAGTAATTAGCCTCCAATTAAATAAATTAGAAAATAAACCTTAAGAACATTAAAAAAATTACCTTTTAACCTCAATAGATAAAACCTGTATAAATTTTTTAAATGCCCTCCAAACTAGTGGGTTTGGCAAGAAACAAAGCCCCAATCTGAGTATGTACTGGATACCATCTACCAACATAACTTCTGGCAGAGAAAACATTTTATCAGAAGACCTTTCTCTACCAGAAAGACCTGTATTTTAGGGCCATCCTTAGGAATGTGTTGATAGTAGATATTTTCTGAATAAGAAGGTGGGCAGAAGAGGCAGTGAGGAGGCTGACAGTGATTCTTTAAAGGCTGCTCTTATGCTGGGGATCTCTGTGGACTGTGTGTGGGTGCTGGGAAACAACAGGGGTGAGCCTACACCTGTCTTCCTGCTTCTCTGGTCAGTGGGCCGTCTGGAGGGTGAGTATCAGCTTGATTTACCTCACCTGTATGCTGCCAGGTTGTGATTAGCTGTCACAGGGAGTAACCACGCTCGTCTGAGTGAGTCAGCAAGTTGTTTTATTTCTGGAGAAGTAATGCCTTTCCTTTCCATGTGGGGAGAGTCAGGTGAGCATGAGTGTTGGGCTTTGTTAAACCAATCAGAATCCTTTTATATGGCAGGAGGCGCCAGCCTGGGTTCATCAGGAGCAAGGCATGCTAAAGTAAGCTCATTTACTTCCTGACAAGGGATTGTAGAAGAAAGGTGATAACTTTTGGTAATTATTTGTTGGTTAGTGAGACACCAGACAAAGATATGATATCCTTAAACATGAATCCAGGAAATGTGATGTGGAAAATAATACAGTGCATTATGTGGATTTGATTTTTAGCTAATTTAATCATAGAGGCCAAACATCTCTAATTAATCAATCCATGTTGGCTTAGAGGGTTTTTCCCCCCAGTGTGTGTAGTTTTATGCAGGATTCATGAATTATAGTTTTATAAGCTACCTCAATGAAGACAGATGACTAAAAGCTGAATGCATGGATTATAGGCTGGGTGATAGAATCAGGATCTCCATAGACTACATGATAGATTTTCAAAAGATAAAACTTGGCATGGATTAATGTCTACACTTAAATTTTAAAGAATTAGCCTCACAAACAGAAGTTGAGGGATATGTAGAACAGAACAAACTGCTTAAAAAATAAAGCAAAGAGTTTTGTTGATTTTAAGCTTATGCTAAGATCCAACCAGTCCATTCTAAAGGAGATCAGTCCTGAGTGTTCTTTGGAAGGACTGATGCTAAAGCTGAAACTCCAATACTTTGGCTACCTCATGCGAAGAGTTGACTCATTGGGAAAGACCCTGATGCTGGGAGGGATTGGGGGCAGGAGGAGAAGGGGATGACAGAGGATGAGATGGCTGGATGGCATCACCGACTCGATGGACGTGAGTCTGAGTGAACTCTGGGAGTTGGTGATGGACAGGGAGGCCTGGCGTGCTGCAATTCATAGGGTCGCAAAGAGTCGGACACGACTGAGCGACTGAACTGAACTGACCTAATAGTTTGCTGCTGGTAAATTGTTTCAATCGCGACTCTGTGCGACCCCATAGACTGCAGCCCACCAGGCTCCCCCGTCCCTGGGATTCTCCAGGCAAGAACACTGGAGTGGGTTGCCATTTCCTTCTCCAATGCGTGAAAGTGAAGTCTCTCAGTGTGTCTGACTCTTCGAGACCCCATGGACTGTAGCCTACCAGGCTCATCCGCCTATGGGATTTTCCAGGCAAGCAAAATGAATTACTAGATTGTGTTATTAAAATTATAACAAAAGAGGAATGGAGGCCAGTCTTTCTGTAATGATCAGAACACATTCATGCTTATTTATTACTATGGCTCAGGTCATCATTCTAGAAATTATGGGAATCTAAAAATGTTTTAGAGATAAGACTGTTTTTTAATAACCACAGCAGAAGATAGGAATTGAGGTATCATAAGAGAGGTAAAGGTATAGGTGAATTCACAGAAGCCAGGGATTATTTCTAGCAGTAGAAATTAAGAAACACTCATTGAAGAGAAGGCATGCATATCAATAGCTGGAGGAGAGAACATGGTCACATCTCTAGCGTCTGAATCTTATGGGGGTGTAGCCATCAGATACATGGCACGTGACTACAAAGGAGCAACCTGAAGTGTCAGAAACAAAAGGAAACTAATTGGAAATCCCAAGTGTAGAATTGGTGGAGAGAGTAGGTAAGTTGGGCTGAGTTTGTCAATGACAATAGTTTAAAAGATTGGAAAGGTGAATTGAAGCCAGATATTTGTGCCTTGTTAATATCAATGGGAAGCAGCCACAAGTCTTCAAAGAGGTCATTTCCTCTCAAACAAAGACTGAATTTCCCAGCTTTGTCTCTGCTCTCTGACCATCACAATCTAACTCTGGATTATTATTCTCCAGCTTGCACCATTGAGGGTTCTATACCTTCTGTCTGTATTCTAGCCAAAACCAAGCCAAATCCATCTGTGTGTTATTAATATTTGTAACAACTACAGTTCATGCAGAATGTGTTTGCATTTTACAGAAGTGATTTGAACAACTAATCAATCATAAAGGGAAGATAGAGTAGAAGGAAAAAGATTGAGGTAGAGAAAGAGGCAGTGAAAGTTAGACTTAAAGTTGTACTTATAGGAATATAGAGGAGCGAGCACTTTTAAGAGATACACGTAATTACCTCTGGAGCAGGATCTTACTTACTAAAAAACTATACACAACCCTGTTTGAGTTAGGAGCCAGGTAAGAATGATCCCCGGGCTTCGCAGGTGGCTCAGTGGTAAAGAATCCGCCTGTAATACAGGAGACACAGGAAATGCAGATTTGATCCCTGGGTCAGGAAGATTCCCTGGAGAAGGAAATGGCAACCCACTCCAGTATTCTTGCCTGGAGAATTCCACAAACAGAGGAGCCTGGTGGGCTACAGTCCATGGGGTCACAGAGTCATACACAGCTTAGTGACTGAGCCACAAGAATGATCGCCATCTCCACAGTAAATTAACTCCATCAGTCCAAGTGGAAAATAATTAGAAGTTAAAATTTGAAAAGGAAGAAGCAGAATGCTCTCCCCACCCACCCCCACCCCGCAGCCACATTATGTAGCATGCAGGATCTTAGTTCCCTGACCAGGATCAAACCATGCCCCTTGCAATGGAAGCACCTAGTTTTAACCAGTGGATTATTTCCAGATTATATGATAGTTTACCTGAAAAAAAAAAAAAAAACTCTAAAATTGAAAGCAAAATGAAACAAATTAATCTAAACTGTATATCAAGTTGGTGATACAGCCATAAAGAAAAAGGGATTATTTCAACTGTCTTTAGAACAAGGACTCTGACTATATATATCCTTAGTGAGATACACCATAATACTGAAAAATAGGGCAAAGTAATCTTGCACTTTACTTAGTAATAAGTATGGTATTGCTTCTGATGTCATAGTTTTGAAACTAGCTCATGCGTATCACAGGGCAAAACAAAAAAGTTATGTTTACATTATTAGGAACCAGTATTTTCAGTGTGAGAGAAGAGATATAAATATGAATCCAAAGAAATTTTTAAAAGCCTGTGTCATTCTTATCAAACTAGACAGGGAACTTCATCAATTTGCTAAGGTACACACCAAAACAAGTCAGTGTGACTTTAATGATGAACTATTTAACATTTCTCCTGTAATCTGGGGACAAGACAATAATATGTATTTTTACCACTTCTATTCACATTGTACTGAAGGTCCAGTACTAGAAATTGTGCTAGAGATATTGTCAGTGCAATAAAACAATAAAAAGAAATAAAAGGCATTCAGTTGGAAATGTGAACATGAAAGTCGCTCTGTCGTGTCTGACTCTTTGTGACCCCATTGGCTGTACAGTCCATGGAATTCTCCAGGCCAGAATACTGGAGTGGGTAGCCTTTCCCTTCTCCAGGGGATCTTCCCAACCCAGGAATCAAACCCAGGAAGAAGTAAAACTCTCTTTACTCACAGAAAATCCAGTTGAGTCCACAGATAAATAATAAGTTTGAATTTAGCAAAGGTATCTGGATCAAGGTCAAAGGGAAAAATATTTTTACATATTAGCAACAATCAACTAGAAAATAAAAATGTTAAAAATGTTAAAACTACCATTTATGACAGTACAAGGTAGTAGATACTTAGGAATGACAAAGATATGCAAACTTCTACATTGAAAACTACAAAACATTGTCAAGAGAAATTAAGGAAGACCTAATTAGAGACTTTATTTTTGGGGGCTCCAAAATCACTGCCGATGTTGACTGCAGCCATGAAATTAAAAGATGCTTACTCCTTGGAAGAAAAGTTATGACCAACCTAGACAGCATATTCAAAAGCAGAGACATTACTTTGCCTACTAAGGTCCGTCTAGTCAACGCTATGGTTTTTCCAGTGGTCATGTATGGTGTGAGAGTTGGACTGTGAAGAAGGCTGAGTGCTGAAGAATTGATGCTTTTGAACTGTGGTGCTGGAGAAGACTCTTGAGAGTCCCTTGGACTGCAAGGAGATCCAACCAGTCCATTCTGAAGGAGATCAACCCTGGGATTTCCTTGGAAGGACTGATGCTAAAGCTGAAACTCCAGTACTTTGGCCACCTCATGCAAAGGGTTGACTCATTGGAAAAGACACTGATGCTGGGAGGGATTGGGGGCAGGAGGAGAAGGGGATGACAGAAGATGAGATGCCTGGATGGCATCATGGACTCGATGGACGTAAGTCTAAGTGAACTCTGGGAGTTGGTAATGGACAGGGAGGCCTGGCTTGCTGCGATTCATGGGGTTGCAAAGAGTCGGACATGACTGAGTGACTGAACTGAACTGAACTGAACTGAATTAGAGAGAGACACCATTTCAAGGATTGGAAGACTCGGTATTATTAAGGTGACAGTTCTCCTCAAATTTACCTATTAGATTTAATGCAATTACATAAACTCTCAACAGGTTTTTTATAGAAATTCAAAAGTGATTAAAAAAATTTATAAGAAAAAAGCAAAATATCTAAAATAGTTAATCTTAAAGAAGAATGGATTTGCAGGACTAACGTGCCAGACATCAAGAATTAATCTAAAATCTTGTTTACAAGAGTAAGTCTATGTGCTATTGGCACAAAGGCAGACAAATAGATCAATGAAACAGAATAGAGAGTCTGGAAATAGACTCATGTATATGTGTTTACTTGATTTACAGCAAAGTCACCAATGCAATCCAGTGGGAAAAGAATGAATGTCACTGGGACAATTTAATATTTACATGGAATAAAAAGACCCTAGTAACAGGCTCTTCATTATAACGTGCTCAAAAAACAACTTGAGATTAAATCATATATATAAATGTGAGAGGTAAAACTAGAAGAACACAGAAGATAGTATATTCATGGACTTAGGGTAGGCAACAATTCATAATTAGGACACCAATGAATTAACCGTAAAAAAGAAAAGTTGACAAATCAGCCTTCATCAAAATTAAAAGCTTCTGTTCATCAAAAGCACCATTTAGAGAGGGAAATTAAATCATATATCCAGAAAGAGAATTATACTAGAATATTTATGGCAGTTTTACTCAAACAGCCCCAAATGGAAATGGCTCAAATGTCCATCAACAGAAGAATGGACAGACAAACCACGTGTGTATTCACTCGGACAATTCTTTCAACTTTTTGGGCAGAAAAATACAGGAAAAAACCAAACACAATGGGATACTAAACATGCTTTTGAATTATTCCTGGATATTTAGATCTGGAATGAATTTATGAACTGGCAAGGACACACATCACATTATATAAAATTATTTCTATTTTATCTTTTGTATATAGCATGCCTGAGTATTTTTTAAATGAGTATACATATTTTAATAAATCATGAATTTTGCTTTATCACATGGTGTAAAAGAAAAAGAAGCATATGTATATCCTGTTACTACAGCTACACCTATGTTCTATCCCATACAAACATAGTATTTTCAATGAGGTTTTTGGGTATATGTGGAATTGTCTGACTTTTTCATAATTGCTCTTAGAGTTCATCTTACCAAATAAGATACTTATTTGAAAGACTTGGGAAATACAGAAACAACTGTTGTCATCAGCGAGTGGGATCTATTATTTCTTTGCTGTTTAAGTTGGAAATTTCTTACCTTGCTAAAACTACTTCTAGAATTTGTTTAACATAAAAACACAGGCAGTATATTTCACAGAAGTAAATGTGCAGTGATTAGAAATATTTAAAAATGAAGGTATTGCATGGCTTTCCAATATGAAATATATAAAGACAAAATTTTTAAAAAGGAAGATAAGGATAAGAACTGACTGTGGGAGACGAGGCAATGACTCCAGTCAGAGAAAGCACAGCACTTTAAGCTTGAGTGAACGCGTGCAAACCGAACAGACAGGGCTTGGAATGCTAGCTTGGTCCACAGGCTCCTCTAAGAGGTTCTTGCCCTGAACCATCACAGAGGGGAGAAGCCTCGGGTAGGGCCCCTGCCTCAGCACTGCAGTAGGTTGTCCCAGAGGAATTGCAGTGACTTTTTTCTGGGACCCATCAGATGTCTCCTGGGGAGATTGGAACATTTCAAGTTGTTCAAGTTGTGGAAGCTAAACTCACACAAGAGAAAACCACATGCAGATGCCATGAAGTGGAAGACAGAAGTAATCCAAAGCCATCAATGAGCAGATGTCACGATTTGGAAAGGATAATCGGTATCGGTTGACAGGAGTGAGAAGCAGAAACAGGTTCTAGTTGTGTCGATGATGCTCAGATAGGGCTTATAGCTTGCCAGAGAACTGTCCTGAGGACTTGTATACCAACTCATCTAATCCTGAATTTAAGGTAGATACTATTATTCTCATTTTCACTATTATACTATTTCATCTCATTTTTCAGATGAGAAACTGAGGCAGGAAAGCATTACGTACCCTGGCAGTCTGGTTCCGGGGGTCTTCCTTTTAGCTGTGACACTGTTCTGCCCCACCGCATGATCCCACCAGGATGGGGGAGGTGGGGGTGGTGGAAGGGGGTGCTGCTGCAGAGGCAACCTGTGCCCTGTGGCATGGACGGTTCAGGACCAGCTCTAGAGCTGTTCCTGTATTTTTCCCCATGAGGTCTACCTGTGTGACCTCTCTGAGTTTTTTATGAAGTCTAGCTGGAGGCCTGAGGGTCTTATAACACATCAGGATAGAGGAGAAAGAATGGCCTCCAGGAGGGAGAGAGTTACAGTGAGAGTCAAGACTTAAAGAGCAGGCAGGGACCACATCAGAAAGGGCCTTAAAAGCCATGTTAAGGTGTTTGAACTTTATCCCCCAAACAAGGGGTGTCACTGAAGTGTTGTCAGTAGGGAAGGTGGGGAAAGAATGATGATGAGATTTGCATTTTTAGCAAGATTCTCCTGCCTAACTTTGTGGAGGAGGGAGTTGGGAGAAGCTGGAGTGTTAGAGGCTGATGCAGTCTTCTAGGTGAGGGGTGATGAGAGCCTGAATTAGGGAGACTGGCAGTAGGGATAAAGAGGTGTGGGCCAATTCAAGAGATATTTAAGTGGGAGCTTTCAAGACTTGGTGATTTATTAGGTGTGAGGGATAGGGAGAGGAAAAGCTGAGAATGATAACCTGGGAAGTTGGGTAGATGACAGTGCCATTCACCGAGATGGAAAACACAGCAGGAGAGAGTTTGTCAGGCAGGGCGGGCTTCAGGGGCACACGAACTGCGCAGTCAAACGGCTCTGCTCAGAAGGGACGCGCGACTGGCTCAGTGATCTGCTGCTGCTGCTCAAAGTTATACTGAATAAGGAATTTGGCACTTTGGATTTGCACTAGGCCCAGGGAAGAATCCAGTGAAAAAAGAGGCAAATTCACACAAGAGAGACCATAATGGAAGGGGCAAAGTTTGGAGGGCAAGAAACAATTCAAACCAAGGACACAATTGAAAGACTTACTTTTAGAAAATAGACAGGGTGTTTCTTTGGGACAATAGGAAAGAATAATTTATTACATAAAGACATTTGGAGGTGACAGAGGAAAACTTGATGGAGTCTTCAGATGGTTTCCACGTTCACAGTAAAACATGAAGTGAGGTGATTCAAAGAAAGTGAAAACTTGACTATTTCATTTAGCTCTGAATAATAAAGAATTTTTAATGAGTTCAAAAGTTTTAGTGGAATATATGGAATTTTTTTTTCACTTTTCTTTACAAGGGAAAAGTTATATAACCTCTTTATACAAAAAGTTTTTCTATAAAGCAAAAAAAGCAATTAAAGAAGAAAAATTGTACTTGTGATCTTGTGACCCTAATATAACCAAGATCAACATTTTGATGAATTTCCTTCTGGCCTTTTTAATGCATTTTTAAAAATCTTAATATACTCAAAAGTGTATGAGTAATTAATATCTTGCATTTTTTTTAACCTTTTTTACACTTATGAGTCTTCTCACCCCTTCCTCCTGCCCTGTTACCCATGATGGCATATAAACTTAATATAGCAGTCATGGGAGGGGGGCAGCATAAAGTCAATACATAAATTTATTATAATTAGACAATAAGTCTCCACTCATTCAACACTGGTTCCAGTTTTCCAATGATATAATAGCTCCAGGAAAAAAGTACTTTCATACCTATCTTCTGCTTTAAGTATAGTTCTTCAGTTCTTCTGAGTATGGACGATTTGTCCAAAATAAATTTAATGAGTAGAATTGCTTGGTCATAAACTATAAATGGTTTCATGCTTTAGTAATATATAGTGTTAATTCAAGTACAAATGAGAAATTATTTCTCTTCACCAATAATTATAATAGAAACAACATATCTTTTTTGGCTTACCATCAATTTGGCTTACCAAATTAGCCAAAAAATAATGATAATAAATGAAAATATTTACATTAGTCAGTCATTATAAAGTTTCTTGTGAAGCAATATGATGGAAAATAGCAGTAACCATAAACATTTTTCTGTCCTGGTTGCAGTATATTTCACAGTGAAAGAAAAGTGAAAGTTAGTTGCTCAGGTAGTGTCTGATTCTTTGCCACCCCATGGACTATAGCTCCCCAGGCTCCTCTGTCCATGGAATTCTCCAGGCAAGAATACTAGAGTAAGTAGCCATTCCCTTTTTCAGGGAATCTTCCCAATCAGGGATCTAATCTAGGTCTTGTGTATTGCAGGCAATTCTTTATAGTCTGAGCCACCAGGGAAGCTCGATATATATTTCAAATATATTTCAAGGACATTGCCAAATCCAAGCATGTTTAGCACAGGTATTTAGGATTTTCCCTTCTGGAAAGAGGTGGTCTACATAAATGTTCCAAACTTGAAAACAGTGGAAATGAGCAGCCTTCACCTGGCTATGATCATCCTAAGTTAGCAAACATGACATTATATTGGAAATTCTATGTTTAGAATTAACATAACAGAAATTTAGGTATTCATCAAATATAATGAAAAAGCAAGAAAATTTTTCTTTTCAGATATACAACTTGACCAAATTAGATGAAATTTCTGCAACTTCAAATTTTTTTTTTTCCTGGGTTCTACGTTTGTCTTTTTCATTTCTAAATCAAACGTGAAGTATTCAGGGTATACAAACATTAAATATATTTACAAAAATTTAAATTAATGTTGTAAAATAAAAACATTTATGTATTTTACAGGTATTATTTTATATTTTTCATATGTAAAAGTGATGGTTAGTTTTATGTATCAGCTTGGTTCAGTTATTTTAGACAGTTATTCAACCACACTAATCTAGGTGTTACTATGGAGGTATTTTGTAGATGTGGTTAACACCTACAATTAGTTGGCTTTAAGATTACCTTCAACAATGTGAGTGGGTCTCATTAAATTAATTTAAAGGCCTTAAAGAGGAAAACCTGAGGTTTCACAGTTAAGAAATTCTGCCTCAAGTCTGCAGCTTCATTTCTGCCCCAGAGTTCTAGTCTTGGTGGCCGGCTCTTTGGATTTCAGACTTGACAGCCTTAACAATCACATGAACCCATTCCTTGAAATAAGTCTCTCTGTCACTTGGACCTTGAATAATACATCATGTTTTTAATGTAAGATATTTTTTCTTCTAAAGTATTCAAGATTACTTATTAAAAGTACAAAGCCCAGTACAAATCATAATTCTAAATATAAAAAATTTAAACTCAAAGTATTTAAATAAGATTGTATTTTATTTGTTCCACATTTAATTAAGCCTTATTAAGTAAGTTTATAAAAATAAAGCCATTCACAATTCCAGCACTCAGTGTCCGTCTAATTGCACTGTGAAGAATTATTGTTATTCTTCATGCTTACTACATCCAGATCTATTGCATCCGTAAGGTTCAGTTAGGAAAACAGAAATTACAGCAAGGACTCAAGGAATTGCTAAACAGGTATCCTTGAACTAAAATACTGAAAAAGAGTCATGAAAGTAACATTGGCTTCCCAGGTGGCGCTAGTGGTAAAGAACCCTCTTGCCAGTGCAGGAGATGTAAAGAGACGGGTTCAATCCCGGGTCAGGAAGATCCCCTTGAGAAGGGCATGGCAACCCATCATCGTATTCTTGCCTGGAGAATTCCTTGGACAGAGGAACCTAGTGGGCTACAGTCCCTGGGGTCTCAAACAGTTGGACACAACTGAAGCTACTTAGCACACACGCAAAATAACATGCAGATAGTAGCTGCAGAAGCCATCAGCCTGGGCTCGGAGAGCAGAGGAGAAACTAAAGCTCGGAGGAGGGCACTGGATAGCTAAAGTGCAGACTTGGAGCAGGGAGTCTTGTCTGGCCAGTAGATGCTGTGATGCTTGGTCTGGGACTGCCACAACAAGCAGGACATGAACCAGCTGTCGCCGCCACATTGAAGGGCTGTTGTGGAGATGCTGCTGCCAGGAATATCCAACAAACAGAAAAAGGAGCAAGTCCCTGCCTTCTCTGGCCTTGCCGTCTAGCTGCAGTCTTCCCTATTGGCAGAAACCAGGAGTATCGCTTGCAGAGTCCCGGGAAGGGCCTCACACGGCAAAATCTGAGAGGTGGTTTGGGATCTGAGAGATGGTATAAATCAAAAAGTAAAACAAACTTGTTTAGTGTTACAAAAATTTCCTCTGCCATTATATGTGACTGTTGTGAATATAATATTATTAGTCTCCTAGAGCCATGAATTGAAACACAAAAACAGGAAGGTGTGGCATTATTGGGAAATAGTTCATGATAGAAGAATTTATTGTCTTCAAGCTGAGACAGATTTGACAAGGTAACAAATTTGTCTTTTTTCTAACCTAAGAACTTGGGCTGCTCAGATCTGCCCTGAATTCCAGAGATACTGGCCTTCGGTGTCGGCAGCGGAGCAACCCGCAAATCTTCATGGCATTTTGACACAGCTGCCTTTTGTTTTGAGGAGAGAGGTTAGCCAGGGGAAGCAGTATTTCCCTGGGGTCTGGACGGGAGCCCATGTTTAGGGTTAGAGGTTGTGCTGGGCCAGTGCTAACGGTCAGATGACAAGTGGCAGGCCTGTGCTCTGATATTTGTGTGTGTATTTATGATACGCACGGTTTGTGGCACGCAGAGCAAGGCTAAAGCTTGAAGCCCAGGGCAGAGGTACTTCTTGTCCAGATCTGAGAGTAGTATTGCTCAAGTGTGCCATGGACCTAGAGATGATCACACTAAGTGAAGTAAGTCAGAGAAAGATGAATATCATATGACATAACTTATATGTGGAAACTAAAATATAATGCAAATGAATGGGGATCACGTGTATACCTGTGGCGGATTCATGTTGATGTATGGCAAAACCAATACAATATTGTAAAGTAATTAACCTCCAATTAAGATAAATAAATTCATATTAAAAAAAACAAACTGAAGTAGTCTCACAGACATAGAAAACAAATTTATAGTTGCACAGGGGAGAATGGGTGGAGTTAAATTAGGAGTTGGGGATTAGCAGATACAAACTACTATATATAAAATAAAAAAGCAAGGTCCTACTATATAGAACAAGGAACTATATTCAATAGCTGTAATAAAAAGAATGTGAAAAAACTTAAAAATTATTAATGCTGTGTCCATCTTAATGTTGTGATATATCAAGACCATTATTTAAGTAATTCTCCATTGGTAGACACATTTTTCTATTATAAAAGCCCTCATTAACACCTGTACTTCCATCTTTGTCAATTTGTACTATTATTTCCTTGGATTATATTTTTTAGAAATAGACCTGTTAAGTAAAAGACCATGTATGTATTTAAGAATATAAATACGCGTTGCTGAACTGCCCTTAAGAAAGGTGATGCCACATGGTCAGTTCTGCTCTGTACTGTCTCCTTTATGGGTTTTAATCCCATTGTCTCAGATTCATCTCAATCACCTTCATTTTTCTTTCATTCTATCGTCTTTTCACTTCAATCTTAACTGTGCTTTTCTGAATCTGTTTTAAAGAGGCCAGTTACTCTGCATTCTTCTGAGGAGGCAAGCTTTCCAAAACTTTGTTTTCTGATTCCTGCAGGAAATCTTTTCAGGGGCCTGTGAGTTGTCTGAATCTGATGCCCCGTCTCTTGTTTTGGTCTCTTTCCACAGGCTGGGCTTTATTATTTGTGACTTATTCTCCGTATCCTCTGGAGAAATGAGATCTCTCAGAGATCACACTTGAGTGTGCCTTGTGCCCCCAGCACTGCTCTCTCTCATCTAGGGTGCTGGTAGAATCGACAGATCAAATCTGCAGAGAGTGGCTGGTGAGGACCCTGCTCCTGGCCCTGTTCAACAGACTTCCATCACATGTCTCCTGGAACAGGAGGGAATCTGCTGTGCCAGTTCAGGGATGCTCTCACACTCGGAACAGGTGTAGTTCATAAAAGGGTACACTCTCCAGCATGCACATCTCCAGGGCCCTTGCTTTCTCTATAGGGCTCCACCTGGGGGGCAGTCACATCACAACATAGCTGAGTGCTTGGATCCAAATGTAAAGATAGTTGAATTAATGAATGCCATAAATGACGTGCCTCTATCGATAAAAGGAAGGAGCTAGGGTTCACAATGTCCACTGTGACTTGGCATTCCATTTGTCTGAATTCTAGTATCTTCTGGAGTTCTAAACACTTGGCCAACATTGCCTGCAGTCCTCCGAACAACCTCCCAAGGCAAGTAGGAGGTAGGTGGTGTTGTCCATGAACTTCACAGGTTAACAAAGGCACCGAGGGACCCAGTGACTCATATGCCCAGTTGGTGGGCATCTGTGGTTCCCTTGCTTCCTCTCCAGTGGGTTTCCTTGTGGCACTTTGCTGCCAGCCTGCCCATCCCCTGAGGTTAGTTGGGCTGTGGTGGAAGGTCAGTTTGGATGAGTCATTCAAACATTTGAAGTGCCTTGCTGCTGCTTGGAAAGTGCCCTTAAAGCAGGCTGCCCTGCTGAGCATTTGAGGTGTGGTGCTGAATAAAACTGCACGCCACCCAGCCCGCCCCAAAGCCCTGTGTCACACAGACCTCATAAGTCTTAAACCACTTCATCCTCAACAACAGCTTAGTATGAAGTGCTTCTAATAATAGCAGCAGCAGACGAGCAGATACAATACCTGTCATCCTGAGGTGCTTTGGGAAACTCTGCACAGCTGTTTCTGTGTCTGTCCGGTCCTCACTTTAACCCTGTATCTGGAAGCAGGTGCTCACGGTGCAGTAGACCGAAGCATTTGGTGTCCAGGAAGTCTTGCGGCTATACCTGAGGGGTTCAGTAGAGAATATAACTAGGTTCAGCTGATCCCATTATGCACGTCACCTGTCATGAACTTGCATTCCTGGGAGAATGGAAACCAGCATTTACTAAGCAAGTTTTAAGAATCTTTTGGTTTCCATGGAATGTAGAACTATAATGGGTCCAGCAGGTGCAGAGGAGAGCCAGCTATGAAAGGGCAGATAGGTCCAGTAGCCTAAGGGCTAAGTTTAGTAACTCCCCAAACTGTCGTTTGTTGGATCTGTAGAAATGGAAGCTGGTGGGGGAGAGATAAAGAGGAAGGGAGGGAGGGAGAGAGAGAGAATCTCCTTGTTTCTTTTTCAGAGAAGGGGGGATTTAAATTATTGATTGGAGAGATCATAAGGCTGGTGGGTTCCTAGCAAGTGAGGAGAGTAAACAACACAATTCACTGGCAGATAAAAATGAGGCCGAACTGACATGGAATCCAGAAGGGTTGTGAGGTACATTAGCCCTTCTTATTCCAGGAATGAGATAGGGTCTTTTGCCCAGGACTGCACTTTAAGTAGAAGCGGCTACTGCTAACTCGCTTCAGTCGTGTCCGACTCTGTGCGACCCCACAGACGGCAGCCCACCAGGCTCCCCCGTCCCTGGGATTCTCCAGGCAAGAACACTGGAGTGGGTTGCCATTTCCTTCTCCATAAGTAGAAGAGTCTGAGACAAAAGTAATGGGGGCTAGAGAAGAAAGATGATGACGGGGAAGAAGAGAAAACGTGAGATGAACTAGTTGCTTCAAGTTTCTGAAATGGAAACATATATAACATATAGAAACAAATGGAAACATATATAACAGGAAAACACCTATGACTCTTCCAGGAAAAAATATTTAGAAAAATTTTAAATTTATTTTGGGTGCATTGGGTCTTCCTTAGGGCTTCCTCGATGGCCCAGTTGTAAAGAATCCGCCTGCAATGCAGGAGACGCCAAGTTTGATCCCTGGGTCAGGAAGAAATCTTGGAGGAGGAAATCAGCAACCCACTCTGGTATTCTTGCCTGGCAGTTCCTTGGACAGGGGGCCTTTGTGGGCTACAGTCCGTGGGGTTGCAGAGTTGGACACGACTGAGCAGGAGAAGCAAAGGCAGCAGGGTCTTTGCTGCTGTGAGCAGGCTTTCTCTAGTTTTGATGAGTGAGGGACGACTCTCTAGTTGCGATATGTGGAGATGACTGAGCCTGGGCTCTAGGGCATACGGGCTTCAGTACTTGTGGCCCAGAAGAAACTCTCAATTCCATGATTTCACGCCATGAATGATTCCACCTAGTCATTCATTTTGACAAATGAAATTTTACTCATGGATCCAAGTCTATAAACCTTTTCCTAGTTTGAAACTATTTGGTTCGAAGATTTAACGTAAAACCCGTTCTTTGCAGAGACTTATTTTGATCTTTATACTATGACAACTCAGTTTTTAGTCAACCACAGAAAGAGGAATAATCTTTTAAGAATGGGCCTGAAGGTAGAAAACCGCTGTAGCATTTACTGTGCAAGTCATACTTCTGGAGGGGAATATACTCAATATCAAGAGAATTACAGTGGGTAGGGAAGTATTGAGTTTCGCTTCCTTCTTCTTCAGTCATAATTTTAGAGGAGTACCACACCAAGCCATAAAACCAGAATTACACCTCAAATCATGCTCAGAGGCTTGGGTATGATTTCAGGGGTTTCTGGAGTGACAGTGAATATTTTCATTGACCTTAAGCAGCACTGTGCATTCCTTTTTTTCCCCTCCAAATTTATAGTGTGAAAAATCTACCCCATTTAGAAAAGTTGATGGAATAGTTGAGTGAACATGCATATACCACTCTCTTAGATTCATCAGTGATTAATGCTTTACCATATTTGTTTTTTCTTTCTCTGGACATTTATTAAAAATAAGTTGTAGATATGGCATTTTGCTCTTAAAATATAAACATTACACTAGTTATGCTATCAGAAAGTGAGAATACTTGAACAAATAAAGTCAAGTCTTATTTAGAAAAGGGTGGGCAAGATGAATTGTTAGTATAACTTCTGGGAATGGAGGTTTCTAGCCCTTAGCTAATTCTCACACTAATTCTCTGATACCTGGGATCATTTTACCCAGCATGCATAATAAATTTCATCTGGGTAGTTCTTGTTTCAACAATTTTAAAACAGACAAAGCAAATCCATTTTAATTCTGTACTTTCATGTCCATTTTATTCATTGTTTCCTTCAAAAGTATCTGTTTATTACAATGTCCTCTTACACACACTGGAAGATATAACTTGCTTTCTCTTCTCTCTGAATGCTAAGTACTGGAGTTATTTTGCAATATGTATTCGGGGCTATTAAGGAGAAAGTTAAGATCTTTCATTATTTTACCTGTGACTTGAATCATAATAAAATACTCACTTTCCAAGGTGAAAGATGTTAAACATTACATTAACACTTGCTGATGATTACAAAGCATTACTGTATGGCACATTATAATAATGGCTATCTTCTCCATAAAAATAATTATATTCCTTTAATGCACTCATAATATCTCTGCAGTTTTTAGCTGGTATTTTGTTCCCAACCTATCTTGTACACAAATACAGAACTTAGTGCCAGTTCATCAGTGGATAGATTATAGAAGAGAGAAATTATTCATTAGGAAGCTACAGATGTCCTGTCTTTGCTTCAGAACACACTGGAGAATTTAATTCAAAGTTCTAAAAAATTTGACAGACAGATGGGATATGAACTTAATGAACCAGCTACAGAACAACACTCTCTAATATGTCAGGCCCCTTTCTGGCACTTGCCTTTCTTTTTTTCAACCCCCAGTTCCTCACACAGGTCAATGTGTTGTAACCATGGCATATCTCAACAATAATAGTCTAAAATTGGACATAAGACATTGGAGTTGGGCGATAATGATAAGAAACGGAATAAAAGCCAGCTGTTCTAGATACAAGGTAGTTTGACTATAAGAACCTGGGAACCTGGCTCTGCATTATGTCTTGTTTAGCTAGGCATTCTAGTCCAGTGGTTCCCAAAGTTTAGGGTGTCTAAGGACCACTGAGTATCAAAATGCTAATTCCTTGGTTCTTAGGCCTGGAGGTTCTGATTTGGCGGATCTGGAGTGAGGTCCAGGAGTCTTTCTATTCAGTTTTCTGGGTGATTGTGATGCGGAACATACTGTTTCCAGCACCTAAGATGACAAAAGAGTGGATCATTGCTATCCTGAACCATGGTATGTAAACTGATTTAATGCTTGTCTTTGCTGGTGGCCATCCCCTCCAAGATTCAGAAAGTCGGAAGGAACAAGGGACCCATATCCTGCAACTAAGAACCACTGTCTAGGTGGCCTCTGAAATGGATACTTTATTCTTCTGTCAACCCTGAAACAAACTGGTACGACAGGACACCTGCCTGGTAGAATAGTTGACTCTTGAACAACACAGATTTGAACTGCATGGGTCCACTTATACGCAGATTTTTTTCCAAGCGTAATACTACAGTGGTGGTTTAGTTGCTAAGTCATGTCCGACTCTTGTGGCCCCATGGACTGTAGCCTGCCAGGCTCCTCTGTCCATGGGATTTTCCAGGCAAGAATACTGGAGTGGGTTGCTATTTCCTTCTCCAGGGGATCATGCTGATCCATAAGTCAAATCTGGGTCTCCTGCATTGCAGGCAGATTCTTTACCAACTGAGCTACAAGGGAAGCCCAGTTCTACTGTATTAGTATTGACTGGTTGAATCCATGGATATAGAACAGTGGACATAGAGGAACTGCCAATAAGAAGGGCCAGCTATAAATTATACTTAGATTTTTTTTTAACTGTGCAGAAAGTCAGCACCCCAACCCCTGCATTGTTCAACCCCTGCATCGTCAAGTGTATTTAAACAAGCCCGTGTGTATAAATGTGTGTACCCAAAGCTCTTGGACCCAAGATTAGTCTTTTAAGGGCATACCCCACACTCTTAATACACTTCTGCTATAATGTGATAATTGCTTTCATAGAAATCACCATGCTATGCACAGTTGTGCAATAAAGTCCATAGGGCTTATGGGGAAAGATGATCTTAGGGAGACAGCACTCCAAAACTTCACTAGTGACACATCAAAAAAAGATAAGAACCTAATAAAAATGCTAGCACAATTTTGTACATGTTAAATGGTTAAGAAATGTACACGTAACCTCTTTTCTAGCTGAAATCATGGAGGATATAGAATAGAAGACTGCAGCCATGAAATTAAAAGATGCTTGCTCCTTGGAAGAAAAGCTATGACAAACCTCTCTCTGCTCTCTCTGCTAAGTCGCTTCAGTCGTGTCCGACTCTGAGACCCCATAGACGGCAGCCCACCAGGTTCCCCCATCCCTGGGATTCTCCAGGGAAGAACACTGGAGTGGGTTGCCATTTCCTTCTCCAATGCATGAAAGTGAAAAGTGAGAGGGAAGTCGCTCAGTCATGTCCGACTCTTCACGACCCCATGGACCGCAGCCTACCAGGCTCCTCGTCCATGGGATTTTCCAGGCAAGAGTACTGGAGTGGGGTGCCATCGCCTTCTCCGATGACAAACTTAGCCAGCGATTAAAAAGCAGAGACTGTACTTTGCAGACAAAAGTGTGTCTAGTCAAAGCTATGGTTCTTCCAGTAGTCATGTATGGATGTGAGAGTTGGATCATAGTGAAGGCTGAGCACCAAAGAATTGATGTTTTTGAAATGTGGTGCTGGAGAAGACTCTTGAAAGTTTCTTGGACAGCAAGGAGATCAAACCCGTCAATCCTAAAGGAAATCAACTCTGAATATTCATTGGAAGGACTGATGCTGAAGCTAAAACTCCAATACTTTGGCCACCTGATATGAAGCGCTGGCTCATTGGAAAAGACCCTGATGCTGGGAAAGATTGAAGGCAGGAGGAGAAGGGGATGACAGAGGATGGGATGGTTCGATGGCATCACTGACTTGATGGACATAAGATTGAGCAATCTCTGGGAGATAGTGAAGGACAGGGAAGCTTGGGGTGCTGCAGTCCATAGGGTCGCAAAGAGTCGGACATGACTGAGTGACTGAACAACAACAGCAATCAAAGAGAAGGGAAAAGGGTTCCCACTCTGCCAGGTGCCATTAAGAAAAAGCAAAGGAATTTTGCAGAGTTGATGATCACACACCTGAGAAAGAAGTTTGCCCAAAAGATGCTTCAAAATTCAAAGAGGAATCTTATCTATGAAAGAGCTAAACCCTATAATAAGGAAAATAGGTAGATGTACAGAAGTAAGATTTGACGGGCCAAGATGACAAAAAAAGTGGGCAACTTCTGTGTATTAATAACTCTAGAACCTGAATGAGCATTTGTCTTCAGGATTAGGGTATCAACGGTGTGAGCTCAAAGGTCTGAGAGGTGTTTCATTTTCTTTACCTTTGTCAGTTCATCAACGGCTTTTTGTTAAGCTCAACAAGGCTCAATTTACATGCTGAGGATTGTGGAGCCATATACTGTACGGCAGGGGTCCCCAAGCTCCAGAATCTAATACCTGATGATCTGAGGTGGAGCTGATGTAATAATAATAGAAATAAAATACATAATAAATGTAATGCACTTGAATCATCCTGAAACTATCCCCTCACTTCCAGTCAGTGGAAAATTGCCTTCCAGGAAACAAGTCCCTAGTATCAAAAAAGGTTGGGGACCGCTGCTGTATGGGATACCTGAAATAGAAATCAGTAAAAGAATTGATCTATAAGCATGATATAGCAAGATCAACAAGACACTAACTATCCCAACAGACAGCACTTTGATTGCTTGATCTCTTGGTAAATAGGGCATCATCTGCCATGGAGGATCTGATTCATGAGACCCATACTGTTGGAAAATGCAAACATCTTCCTGTGGTTGTTCAGTTATCTTCTTCATATGATGGAATGAAGAGAAAGCCCATGCATTGTGTAGGAGGTGGAGATGCTGGCAACAGGGGAACTAGATCACAACAGGCTTCTTTAGAAGGCTGAACTATGGTGTCTGTCATGATTATTTTTATAATCTTGTCAGTTAGTGAACAGTGACCACTTTCAAGTTGAAAAAAAGAGGAAATCCATAAATAATACAATAAATACGGCACTTTCTCTTAAAAAAAAGATTTGAAATTTGTTTGAGGAAGCCAACATTGGAAGGGTTGCAGCTTGTAATTCATTGTACTGTGGTTGGAAGGTAAATTATCTGAAATCAGAGGAAAATTCTAACACCAGATGCGAATGGGCATAACTCAACATACACAGTAAGCGGAGGTAGCTGGTAGATATCTGAGAAGTGTGGGTGTGTGCATTTTGTGTATTCCCAGGGGCCTCAGTTCAGCTGGATGGTTTTCCGCTTTCACCAAGTGTTTCTTGCTGGTAAGATCTTGCATCAGTTCAGTCCAGTTCAGTCGCTCAGTCGTGTCTGACTCTTTGCGACCCCATGAATCGCAGCACACCTGGCCTCCCTGTCCATCACCAACTCCCGGAGTTCACTCAGACTCACGCCCATCGAGTCGGTGATGCCATCCAGCCATCTCATCCTGTGTCATCCTCTTTTTCTCCTGCCCCCAATCCCTCCCAGAATCAGAGTCTTTTCCAAAGAGTCAACTCTTCACATGAGGTGGCCAAAGTACTGGAGTTTCAGCTTCAGCATCACTCTCTCCAAAGAACTCCAGGGCTGATCTCCTTTAGAATGGACTGGTTGGATCTCCTTGCAGTCCAAGGAACTCTCAGGAGTCTTCTCCAACACCACAGTTCAAAAGCATCAATTCTTCGGCGCTCAGCCTTCTTCACAGTCCAACTCTCACATCCGTACAGGACCACAGGAAAAACCATAGCCTTGACTAGACGGACCTTTGTTGGCAAAGTAATGTGTCTGCTTTTCAATATGCCATCTAGGTTGGTCATAACTTTTCTTACAAGGAGTAAGTGTCTTTTAATTTCATGGCTGCAGTCACCATCTGCAGTGATTTTGGAGCCCAAAAAAAGATCTTGTATAGGCCAAGGCAAATTTGCATTATACTCACTCATTTCTTAATATATCAATCACATTGGAACCAATTTGTGCTTTCAAGATAGCATTTTAGCAGATCTGACTGTACCTGTATGGAATTCACATCAAAAGTAACGGTTTCAAGCTGCTTAGACCCTGAGGGTAACCAGGAAAGCATTAGTGCCTTACAAGGAGCATTGTCTAAGAGGGTTTGGGGACTGCAAATGTGAAGGTAAAGGAAGTGGTATTCCCTGCCATCCATGTGGCCATGAAGGAACTCAACATCTCATAGGCGGTATCTTATTCCAATTATTATAGACTAACCTAGATTAATAATTACCCAGGGGTAATTAGGATAGCTAGGCACCCCACTCCAGTACTCTTGCCTGGAAAATCCCATGGATGGAGGAGCCTGGTAGGCTGCAGTCCATGGGGTCGCTGAGAGTTGGACACGACTCAGTGACTTCACTTTCACTTTTCACTTTCCTGCACTGGAGAAGGAAATGGCAACCCACTCCAGTGTTCTTGCCTGGAGAATCCCAGGGACGGGGGAGCCTGGTGGGCTGCCATCTATGGGGTCGCACAGAGTCGGACACGACTGAAGCGACTTAGCAGCAGCAGCAGATAAGAAAAATAAGCAGCATTAGAGTAAGCTTCAGAGAACTCACATTTTATTTTTAGCTCTGCAAGTGTGTGCCCTAAGGCAAGTCCCTTTCTTTCTCCTGGATTCATTTCCTCATCTGTAAAATACAGAAATTGGACTATGTTGCATCTCTCTAAGATTTCTCTTGGCTCCTTTATCATGTGACTCTGAGGTTTTCTATGTTGATTAAATGCAAAGAAAATGAACACTTGCTGACCTCTTCAAAACTCTCTTTGTGGCTCAGCAATTTTTTTTTTTCATCCCAAGTTGTCTTCTTTGGTTATTTCCCAAAGAGAAAAATTCCAAATTGTTATTATTCTCAATCTCTGTTTCCACCAACAGATGGAATTTATTGAGGCAGATCAAGTCTGATCTCATAAACTCTTTTATTTAATTTGTTAACAGCTTTATTGAAGTAAAATTGACATATACTAAGCTGTACATATTTAAACAATACAGTTTGATAAGTTTTGACATGTGTATACAGTCATGACACCATTATCGCCATCAGAATAATGAACATATCCGACACCCCCAAAGGTTTGCCTGTGCCCCTTGTAATCTCTCCCTCCCTCATTTGTCCTCCCCATGCCCAAGCAACCACTGACCTGCTGTCTTTCATTATGGGCTAGTCCATATTTTCTAGAATGTTACATAAATGGAATCATCAGTATGTATTGTTTTGTCTGACTCCTTTCACTCATTATAATTATTTTGAGATCCATCCACATTACTTCTGTTAATAGAAAGGAATTTAAAAAAAAAAAGAAGGAGCTGGGTGACAGTCTATCGTATGGATATACCACAATTTGTTTATCTATTTACTTGTTAATGGGCATTTGGGTGTTCATAAGTTTTTAACTATTATATATAAAACGGCTATAAATATTTTCTTAAAAGTCTTTGTATGGACATATGTTTTCATTTCTCTTGGACAAATACTTAGGGGTTGAAAGGGTGGATCACATATGGTAATTGTATGTTTCACGTTTTAGAAACCACCCGACTGTTTTCCAAAGTGGTTATGCCATTTTACATTCTTATTCACATTATATGAAAATTCCAATTCTTCTATATCCATGTCATCACGTAGAATGATCAGTTGCTCAGTCATGTCCAGCTCTTTGCAACCCCATGCACTGTAGCCCACCAGGCTCCTCTGCCCATGGACCAGTTGCCATTTCCTACTTTAGGGGATCTTCCTGACCCAGGAATCAAACGTGTCTCTCGTATCTCCTGTATTGGGAGGCAGATTCTTTACCACTGAATCTACTTGGGAAGCCCAAATATGCAATATTGACTATTAAGTATAGTGTTAGTCATAAATTGTTTGTAAAGGCACTTTCTCTTTACCTCCTAAAGACTCAGATTGCCAGATACAGTCACACTGGAGTTTAGGGCTGCAATATATGAATTTGGGGATGACAAAATTCAGTCAATTACAAAACTGATGAGCCTTGATACCCTACCATCTTTGTCTTTGAATCAGGGTGTTTAAACTATTTACAGTTGTAATTATTAATATAGTTAGATTTAAATTTTTTCATCCTGCTATTTGTTTTCCATTTTTCCCATGTGTTCTTTGTTTTATCTGAATAAGGCTTCTGTTATCTAAATAAGTCTCCTTTCTCTGAATAAGCCTTTATTTTATTTTCTGATTCCAACCAACCCCTTTTATTTTTACTTATTTATTTTAAAATTTTTATAGGATTATAGTTGGTTTACAATGTTGTGGTAGTTTCTGCTGTACAGTTATATATGCACATATATCTACTCTTTTTTAAACTCTTCCACCCCCCCATATAGGTCATTACAGAGTATTGAGTAGAGTTCTCTGTGCTTTATAGTAGGTCCTTATTATTTATTTTATATTTGGCTGTGTGTGTATGTCAGTCCCAGCCTCTCAAGTTATTCCTCCCCTTCCCCTTCTCCCAGGTAACCATAAGTTTTTTCTTTAAAATAACTCACTGGTTTTTGTCCTGCTTTAAGCTATTAGGCTGAGGCTGGATTATTACTCTCTGGCCACAACCCATTCTTCATCTCAATGACATACTTATCTCCTACCAGGTCATGAGACTGGTGGGCCAATATGCTTTACCTCTGAAACTGACAGAAATCAGACAAGGATAATACTCAAACATGTTGGAATATCATTTTAAGATTTTATAGAATTTGGTTATATTCACTTATCCATCTGAATTTCCCACCTGTCTTCCTTCAGACACTCTCCACATTTTCTCCTCAGCCATATACCTAATTGTGCTCATATCCTTAATTACTTTATCCTCAGGATCTCTTCCCTCCTGCTCTACATTTGATCATGGTTTTCACTTTAAATACAGGTCTTCTTTCTCAGCTCTTTGTATGATGAAATCTTACAGACACTTAAAGACTCAGTTCTTGCTACTTTTTTTTATCAAGTCTGACCTGACTGTCTATCCAACTTCACCCACAAAGAAAAATATTCCCTTCATTTGGTTCTCAGAATGCTTTGTAGGTGTGTCTGTTACAACAAAAACAAGCACTTTTCACATTATATACGGTAAGTTCTCGCTTGTCTGTTTCCCCATGAAGTGTCAAAATCTTGAGGCTACAAAAGTCCATGTATATTTTTTTAAAGTCTCTTTCAGATTGTTCTTATATAAGTCAAAATGCTTGGTTGTAAGCAACAGAAATAGAATTTCAGTTTTGTTGCCTGTTTTTGCTTCCCCACTAGCTTTACTGAAGTGTGATTGATGAACAAATTGTTGTTATGTTTAAGGTACACAGTGTGATAGTTTGATATATGTATACATTGTGAAATGAGTCCCACAATCAAATTATTTAACACATCTATCACATCACATAGTTACCTTTTTTTGTGTGGGTGAGAATGCTTAAGGTCTTTTGTGGTTCCATTCTTCACACTTAGATTTCAGGATTGGCCCCACTAGTTTCAGAATTGATCAAAGTGGCTCGCTCTGCTTACACTGTACAAACAATTTGGCTTATGGTGAACACATTCTTTCCTACTGTGAGTCTGAGATTTGGGTATGAGCTAGGCAGAGGATGCCTTATATTACCAAGCCCCCAATTAACATCCTAGGCACTGAGTCTTTAATGAGCTTCCCTGGTGGACAACATATCACATGTGCTGTAACAAATCCTTGCTGAGGGGATTAAGTGTGTCCTGTGTGACTCCACCAGGAAAGGACTCTTAGAAAATTTTAACTTGTTTCTGCCTAACTTCACACATGTGCTTTTTTTCTTTACTGATTATGCTTTGTATCCTTTCAGAGTAATAAATCCTAGCCATGAGGAAAACTATGTGCAAAGTTCTGTGAGTCCTCTTAGCAAAACATTGAAACTCAATGTGGTCTTGGGGACCCTTGGCATGGGAGACATCTCTTCAAGATAGTTTTGTAATGCCTTTGCTAGAGCCCTAAAGATTTCATTGGTTCTGGAAAGTTTCTAGGTTAATCTTTTGGTTTGGCGTTCCCTCTTCCAAAGGATTGTATGAATTTGTAACCTCCCACACTTGTGGCACAGATTTGGGGTTCTGACTTCTGATGGATGGCTCTTTCCCTCGGTAGAAAGGGAAGCTTTATTGACACCTCCCTGGACAGTGGTCAGTGTCTTTCCATTTTGTCATCATGGGCAGAGAGCTTTGTGAGCCATGGCTTCTGTGGGAAGCCCAAATCCTCACCTCTCATCCCCATGAGACCACCAGTGCCCCAGCTGTTGGCCTCTGAGGCTTATATTGATATACTAGTCTTCTCTTGAGGGGTTTGGCTCAAAGTCCTGTTTTGTTTCTCTGGTACCTGGAAATTTTTGTTGCTTTCAGGCTTAGAATGTATTGATTTTTATTTTTTTGGCCACACCCATGGTATGTGGGATCTTAGTTTCCCAACCAGGGATCGAACTTGGACCCCCTCCATTGGAATCATAGAGTCTTAACCACTGGACTGCCAGGGCAGTCCTGCATTAAATTTTTTGTTAGACATTTTTTTTTACCAGCAATATTAATGCTTAAGGGTGATCCTATTATATCAGTCCTGTGCAACTTATTGCCTAGAAATTGGAACTGTGACTGAAGCAACTTAGCAGCAGCAGCAGCAGCTTTCTCATCTTGAGTCCTCTGTAGCATGGAACCCACACGAGGTATGTAGAAGGGATGAATAGATTGAATGTATGAATATATGGGTCATATGCAGTGCTGCTGATCTTCCTCAGCCCTAGATTTGTTTCTCTATAGATTTATATCCACAGAAATGAACTCTTTGGTCATAGCAAGTCTCCTTGTTTATGATCTAAAACAAAATGAGGAAACTAATGTGAAAATCAATAACTTTCCTAGTTTGTGCACATTGCCTTTCCCAGTCAAGATTATAAAAATTGACCTGAGTATATATGTCTAAGCAGTAGTAATGCTCCCAACCCTTGAGAATACAGCAGAAATAAACTCTGGCTCTTGGCATTCCACTGAGGCATCATCTCAGAGGGACTGTGGTGAGTCTCCCTATTTCACTTAAGGGACCAGAGAAGGTTCTTGGACTCTTGGAGGGATGGGTCATGGAATTCTGTCATTTAATAGAGGTCTCTCACACTACGTTTTGTGGACAATGCAGCTTCACTTGTGGAATGATAGGAATCAAAAGAACCTTGTCTGGGATCATCCACAATCGTAATTCTTCTAATTAGCTCTGTCCAGGCTACCCTAGATACTATGCAGAGAAGGGTTATTAGTTTTCCCAGTTCTGGATACATGAAAGTGACATTGGTCTAATGACTTGCTGGGACTCTGGAGACGAGGGTGGGCTAGAATAGACAAGACTGATATAGTGAGTAAAGACATAAAGGGAAGAGGTAAGCAAATTTGGGATAAATAGTAGAGGTAAATCCTAAAATTCTGGAGCCCAAGAGGTGAGTTGGGGCTGGGACTTCTGTTATATAATCTCAGACTACACTGTATACGTATCCATCATAGTAACTGTTGTCACCAAGCAGAACAGTCATTTGTATAGTCATTTGTTAATTGTGTCCTTCACATAACAGTAAATTCCATGAGGAGATGAACTATGTCTGTCTTACTCATCCCAGGATCTGTACTGTCAGACACTGACTAAATATTTGTTGAATAAATGGAGTCATGAAATCAACCTATGTTGGGCCTTTCCCCCCAATCTTTTCTTGAATCAGATTGAACTTTGTATGGAACCTCTGAACTCACTGACCACCCACAGTTCCATTAATAAGCCCACTCCCCACCTCCCACCCCCAATTTCACCACTATTTATACAGCTCTGATCAGCTGCCTGGTCAAAGCAAAGGAGTTAAGCTCTTTGTTTCATTCCATTTCCTTTTTTATTTTCATTTTGGTCTCGCTTGTTTTTATAACTTCCACATAAAGTTAGTGAAAACATCCAAGATGCAGGAAAAAATAAAAACAAACACCATTATATCTATAGTTTTGTAGTAGTATCTCTGACATACAGTAACCACAGAAAAGAAATCCGAAACTTTCTTTCTCTTTCTTTCTCTCTTTTTAACCACGCACCATTGTGCCAGTCAGTCACTTCAGGCCTTTAAAAATTTGACCCAAGTGGCAAATGAACAACCTTTTCTTTGTGGTTAACCTCTTTAAAATACAGAACCCGCTAATGCAGGAGACTTAAGAGACATGGGTTTGATCCCTGGGTCAGGAAGATCCACTGGAGGAGGAAATAGCAACCCGTCCATGGACAGAAGAAACCCGTGGGCTAAAAATCTTAAAAAGATAAGTACTGAGGTATACGAGTTTTTGAATTTTCTGTTTAAAATTCACTGCTACCTATTTACAATGAAGTATTTATCTCCAGGCCACCACTGACAAAAATCATATTTAAGTACAGGTGGTGCAGTGATAAAGAATCTGCCTGCTAATGCTGGAGACGTAGGTTTGATCCCTGGGTCAGGGAGATCCCCTGGAAGAGGAAACAGCAACCCACTCCAGTATTCTTGTCTGGAAAATCCTATGGACAGAGGAGCCTGGTGAGGTATAGTCTGTGGGGCTGCAAAGGGTCAGATACAACTGAGCTCACACACACAAGTAATATTTGCTGTAAGTTGATAGACATTCTTAATTTTAATGTTTGAGGGCAAGGGTGTGATTTAACTCTGTAAGACATAGCTTTTTAGCATTCATTTCAGTGATAGGGTAAATAACATTTGTATTTAAGGGAATTTAGTGTGACCATTCAATCCTGTTAAAGAATCACTATCTATAACTCTGAAAAACAGGGTGTTGTTTGGAATACCAGAATTTGTGGCCACCTCTGCCTCTATTAGGAACATTTATCAGGGCTGATGTACTTTATAAATCTGACTGGAGAAATTCTCAAGATGGCTTTTGTTCATACATTTATTGAATATCTACTATGTGTCAGGTACTACTTTCTATACAATATGTGACTCAGATTCTTATCTATTGCTATAAATAATATATATATATATACACACACACACACACACAAAACCTGTAGCATAAGTCATAATATGATGTATCAAAAGAGAGGTAAAGTGCTAAAGAGAGTTCAGAGAAATCTGAGAAATAATTAAGGAGAGCTTGCAGTGAAGGTGGCCTGAAAAATGGAGAGTATTTCAACAGATAATGCGGAGCATCAGCAGAGCCTGAGGAAGATGAAGGCGGTTCATTGGGGCTGGTGTGATAGGTCCACAGAGGGGAGAGGAGGGTGTACATCTGGAAAAATGGGGTAGGGCCAGAACACGTAGGGTATTGAATGCTAATCTAAGGAATTTGAATGTAATTTCTCATTGATAGTAATAAGCCACTGAATAATTCTGAACAGAAAACAAACAGGAAGGCTTTGATTAGGGCAAGAGCATGACTGATATTCTACATTTAAGTCATTGCTTTTCAAATCAGGTGGATCTCTAAAATCACATTAGGGAATTTACTTTTTGTTGTGTTTAATTTTTATTTTATATTGGATTGCAGTTGATTAACAATGTTGTGTTATTTCAGTGGTGCATACATATATCTGTTCTTTTTTGAAGTTCCTTTCTTGGGGAGTTTATTTTAAAATGAAAATTTATAAGACATTTTGCAAGTCCTGATTCATTAGAGTCTCCTGGATATCCTGATTTTTCATTCAAAGTTAGCCTGTTCCCGAGATAGGCAGCTCTTCTAGGGATGGTGATAACTGCGGTGTGCCCCAGCATCCAGCGGTAGCCGAGCCTTTGGCCCTGTTCAGTGCACAGCAGTGGTGGCAGCTGCAGCAGTGGCCCCCATACAGGACGATATGATCACAGAAGTGAGCCCACCTGTTTGACCCACCTTGGTTCATATTCCTTTCCTGAGCTACGTTCTTCAGATCTCCTGAAAATAAATTCCTATTCTATTTAGATCTTTGTCTACTGTTTGCTGTCAAGTTCTGTGGCCAGTACAAAAAACAACTGGAGTTTTCAGGAGTGTTCAGCCGCTGTTCATTCCCTCCCATTCCCTCTCTAAGAGAGAAGAAAACATAGATGACCCATTTTGTCCTCTGGGAGAAAGCCTAAGTGCTTGGTAGCAGTCTGTCCTCGGCCATTAAATACACTGGAAAAGGTCTTCAAGTGCTAGGATGGGAAAGTGAGATTTAGGTCAAGTATATCCATCCCCCTTCCCAAACCCCACTGCATTGCTATTCTACCTTGATATAGATATATTTGGTGTGGATTACTTGCTAGTCAATCAATATTCCTCTCAACCGTCTAATGCTCTGGTATTCTAGTCTTGATGCTTTAGCCTCCAACTTCTTCTCCTAAAGTTAATTCCGCAAGTTTCAGGAAAGTTGCAGCTGTGAGGCTGCCGAGACATTTCGGGAAGCAAGCAGCTGTCTACTACAGGTTTTAATTCTTTCTACTTGGTATCATAGGTAACTTGTGTCTTTTTAAAATCCCTGTTTCCCTTAAATAGATTTTAGGAGGAGATGCCATCCCTTAGTTTAGCTGTGGACCTTCACCCCAAGACAAGAATGTGTGGTGTGAGTGTGTTGTAGAAGTCCGCCTGTCGAGAAACCAAGCACAGTACTTGGAGAGTTGGCAAACTCAGGTTTATTACACCGGTGGCACCAGCGGTCCCAGAGCAGTTAACACTTCCAGCTCTGAGCCCTGAACAAAGGAGTTACAGAGTTTTTATAGACAGTGCATAACACCAGACTTTAGTGGGCAGTGCTGACTGTTAATAGGTTAGTTCAAACTAGGGGTCTCCAGAGCGGGAACAGCCATTAGGACACAGCAGGGGGGATGCCTGACCTTTACACAAACATGGTTATGTAGGATTACAGGGGTTGGGTAATTGACAACGGTGAGTGAGGTAAGTTTCAACTCCTAGCATTGTTGCAAGTTTTTGTCTTCCTGAAACTGTAAACCTATATGACTTCGCAAGGAGCTAGCTGAGTAGCAGAAGCGGAATGAGGCATGAGGTTATTTCTAGCTGGGTGCAAATTTTAAATTTTCCACTTCATGCCAACATGGAGTCCAGAGCTTTTGTTTTGAAAATGGGCTTTTTTCTCATTCTTACCATTTGCTAGATGTCAGGAACTCTCGAATATACATTTTATTTTTAAATCAGCTCATTTGTACTTTTTGGAAGATCTTCATTTTGACCCTAAAACTCTATATGTTATGTTTTTCCTCCTGGCAAAGCTAAATGCGTTACCAAGCACAGCCTGGAGAGGTGAGCAAAGATGGTATTACACGCACAGAAAGTGAGAGGTGATGGTCTATTTCAGTAGGAAGCATGTTCTATGCAACCACAGGAGTCAGATTTTATTGGAAGATGATTGTGTAGCAAAGTTCAAGGACTTCTCTATCCTACGCTTGACACCACATGGTCATGACATTGGAACCTTATGTACAATGATGGGGAATGATACCAGATTTCACCTGAAGCAGTGTTTTTGTGTGTTTCAAATTATCTGATTGCTAGTAATGTAGATTTCTAGGCATCACACCAGGACAGCAGATGAGTAGTATCTAATTCTAGGAAAAATGTGTACACATGTGTATGTGTGTGTGTTGGGGGTAAGGTACTTGGTCATTTTTTTAATTAGAAAAATGACTTTAATAAAGACATAACAGGTAAATCCAAAGCAACTAATAATTAGTATTGGTAAGTGGTATCAACATTAACATTTTTCTTTATTAAACTTTTAAGTTTTAGGTAATTATAGATTCTCATGTAGTTATAAGAAATAATACAGAGAGATCACATATTCCTTTTACTCAGTTACCCCTAAATGGTAGCATCTTACACATCTATGGTTCAGTATCACAACCAGGATACAGATGAGATACAGAACGAAACATTTCCATCACTACAAAGATCTCCTGTAACGGTGGCCTTCTGTAGCCACAGTTACACTCTACACCCCTACTGGGGCCCTTAACTCCTGGCTTACTACTGTTTTCAATTTCTCTAGCTTGACTTCCCATAAACATTATAATGGAATCATACATTATTTTTTAGGATTGGCTTTTTTCACTCAGCATAATTTTCTGGTGATTTATCCAAGTTATATTAATAGTTTTTTTTGTTTTTGTTGCTGCAGAGTATTATATGATATGGATGAACCACAGCTTATTCAGCCATTCATCCATTATGGAATATCTGATTCTTTCCAGTTTGGGGCTATTATTAATAATAACTACTATAAATAATTGTGTACAGGTTTTGTGTGAACATAGTTTTTCATTTCTCTGGGATAAATACCTAGGAGTGCAACTGCTGAGTGGTATGGTAGTTGTATGTTTAGTTTCTAAAGAAACTACCAAACGAGTTTCCAGAATGGTTGTATCATTTTACATTCCCAGCAACAATGTGTAAGTGATTAGATTTCTCTACATTTTTGACAGCATTTAGTGTTGTTAGCGTTTTGGATTTTAGCCATAGTGGTATGTACATAGTGATATCTCATTGTGTTTTTAATTTGCATTTCTCTAGTGGCTAATGGTTGTTGAACATCTTTTCATGTGTGTATTTGCCATCTGTGTATCTTCCTCAGTGAAATGTCTCTTGTCTTTTGCCTACTTTCTGGTTGGATTGTTTAGGGTTTTATTTTTTACTGTTGAGTTTTTAGAGTTCTCTGTATATTCTAAATACTAGTCATGTTACCAGAAGTGGGGTCTGGTAGCTTGCCACTTAGAAGTCAATGAAGAGGCAAGGTTGGCGGAAAGGAAGGTTTAGTTTATTTCAGAGGTTGGCAGTGGGGTTGAGGGGAAGGGACTTGTGTCCAAAGGCCAGCTCCCCCCACTGACAATCAGTGGGCAAGAGGCAGAGGGAGGTGGCAACATGCAGAAACAGCACAGCTCTGACAGTCATTTTGAAATCAGCCATTCGATGGTTGGATTAGCATCATCTTGGTTATTTGGGGTACAGTTAGTCTTCAGTTTCCAGGATTGGTTTGTTCCCATTTTTTGAGGCCAGTTCTCAGAATTGTGGCAGCTTTTTTCATGGCTGTGCTCTCGTTGTCATATAGATAACTTCTCCCACCTGGTGGGGGTTTGAGTATCACAAAACAGTTCAAAGGATATGGTTCAGAATATTATCTAAAGCCCTAGAAGAAGAACTGAAAGTCCTTGACTAAACTATTATTATTTGGTCTCTTTTGACTGTTTTCGTTTGTTTCCACATGTTATCACTTATCTGATTACATTTATTCTTTGAGTAAAGTTTTTCTACAGATGAAAGGCAGGCAGAGGACACGAAGGGAAAAGACCATAGATGGGGTCCTGCTCTGTTTAGGTCATTGGACAGGTATGCAGATGTTTTCTCCTGAGCTATTTCTTATCTTTCCATTACCTTAACAGGATCTTTCACAGAGCAAAAGTTTTTAATTTTGATGAGGTTTATCAATTTTCCTTTGATGGATCATGCTTTTGGTGTCAAATCTAAGAGTTCTTTGCCTAGCCATAGATTGTGAAGATTGTCTCTTTTTCTTTCTAAAAGTCTTATGCTTCACATTTAAGTCAGTGACCCAATTTGAGTTAATTTTTTATAAAAGATATGACATTGGAGTTGAGGTGGTTTCGTCTATCGATGTCAGTTGGTCTAACACTGTTGAAAAATCTGTCCTCCTCCCTTGAATTGCTCCTGCACGTTTGCTGATCATGCTTGTGTGGGTTCTTTTCTGGATTCTCTATGCTGATCACACATTGATCTATGTATTTGTTCTCTCACCTGTACCACACTGATTTGGTTACTGTTGCCATATAGTAAATCTGGAAATACAGTGTACTGAATCCTCCTATACTTTTTCTTTTTTTGGCTGCACTACATGGCTTGTGGGATCTCAGTTCCCCAACCTGTCATTGAACCCAGGCCACAGCAGTAAAAGTTCCAACTCCTGGGAATCTCCCACTCCTATTATTCTTTAAAAAAAATGTTTTAGCTATACTATTACCTCTGTCTTTCCATATAAATTTTAGAATAATCTTTTCTGTATTTACAAAAATGTTGCTGGGCTTTTGAATGAAATTGTGTTAAATGTTCATATCAACTTGGAGATAACTGACATAATAACTATGTTGAGTCTTTCAATCCATGAACATAGTGTGTCTCTCCGTTAAATTAGATCTTCTTTGAATTTTGTAATCAGCCTTTTGTAGTTTTCAGCATGTGAACTCTATGCATGTTTTTTTAGATTTATATTTAAGTATTTAATTGGTTGTAGAAAAATTGTTCAGTTCAGTTCAGTCACTCAGTCATGTCCGACTCTTTGCGACCCCATGAACTGCAGCACGCCAGGCCTCCCTGTCCATCACCATCTCCCAGAGTTTACCCAAACTCATGTCCATCGAGTTGATGCTATCCAGCCATCTCATCCTCTGTCGTCCCCTTCTCCTCCTGCCCCCAATCCCTCCCAGCATCAGAGTCTTTTCCAATGAGTCAACTCTTCGCATGAGGTGGCCAATGTACTGGAGTTTCAGCTTCAGCATCATTCCTTCCAAAGAACACCCAGGGCTGATCTCCTCTAGAATGGACTGGTTGGATCTCCTTGCAAATGACATTATATTTTTAATTTTAGTATCCATGTGTTTATTGCTACTGTATAGAAATACTATTGATTTTTGTGTGATTTTCTTCTATCCTGAGATCTTGATGACCTCACTTGTTAATTCTAGGTTGATTCCCCCCTCTCTTGGGATTTTCTTTGTAGACAATCATGTAAATTGAGATTCCTTTCCAATATGGATGCTTTTATTTACTTGCCTTGCCTTATTGCACTGGCTAAAATTTCCAGTTTTATGTTGAATAAGAGGGGTGAGAGCCAACATCTTCACCTTATTCTCAATCTTAGTGTGAAAGCACTCTGTCTTTCACTATTAAGTATAATTTTAGCTATAGGTATTTTTATAAATTCTTTTTATGGGGTTGAGAAATTGTCCTTTATTCCAAATATGCTGCTGCTGCTGCTAAGTCGCTTCAGTCATGTCTGACTCTGTGCGACCCCATAGACGGCAGCATGAATCAGTTTAATTTCACCACATTTTTTCTATGTCAATCGATATGATCATAATCATATTTTTTTTCTTTAGCATGTTGATATGGTGGATTACATTGATTAATTTTTGAATCTTGAATCTACCTTACAAAGCTGAGATAAATCCCACTTGGTCCTGGTGTATTATTATTTTAATACATTGATGGATATGATTTGCTAAATTTTTGTACCTAATATCTAGAGGCGAGGGACATGGTCATTCATAACACACATGCTAAGTGGCTCTGATGACTGTGGTCTCCAGACCATACTTTGAGAGACACTGAGTTGAGTTACAGACAGAACCAGCTCTAACAACCAGCTATGATTTAGGTCAGACAAGAATAACAAGACTAAGAGAAATAGATCTTTAATTAAGACAGGCCTAGATAATGAATTTAGGCCCACATAAGGTCCAGAAGATGAAACTGAAGAATCAAAAGAGATTGAGTAGAGTACAGTTCTCCAGACAACAGAATGGGCTGGGAGCTCACACAGAGAAAGAAGATTAAAAGATTCTAGAAAAGATATATAAAACCACCCTGTCTTAGCACAGTGGAACCCCCAAATTGTCCTAAGATCAAAGGTCTACCAGCCAAGTGAAATAGCACCAAAGAGAAAGGTCAGTGTCCTATGAACTCTAGTTCAGTTCAGTTCAGTCACTCAGTCGTGTCCGACTCTTTGTGACCCCATGAATCGCAGCATCCTAGGCCTCTTGTCCATCACCAACTCCCAGAATTTACCCAATCTCATGTCCATCAAGTTGGTGATGCCATCCAGCCATCTCATCCTCTGTCGTCCCCTTCTCTTCCTGCCCCCAATCCCTCCTAGCATCAGTGTCTTTTCCAATGAGTCAACTCGTCGCATGAGGTGGCCAAAGTACTGGAGTTTCAGCCTCAGCATCAGTCCTTCCAACCAACACCCAGGACTGGTCTCCTTTAGGATGGACTGGTTGGATCTCCTTGCAGTCCAAGGGACTCTCAAGAGTCTTCTCCAACACCACAGTTCAAAAGCATCAATTCTTCGGTGCTCAGCTTCTTCACAGTCCAACTCTCACATCCATACATGACCACTGGAAAAACCATAGCCTTGACTAGACAGACCTTTGTTGGCAAAGTAATGTCTCTGCTTTTGAATATGCTATCTAGGTTAGTCATAACTTTCCTTCCAAGGAATAAGCATCTTTTAATTTCCTGGCTGCAATCACCATCTGCAGTGATTTTGGAGCCCCCCTAAAACAAAGTCTGACACTGTTTCCCTGTTTCCCCATCTATTTCCCATGAAGTGATGGGACCAGATGCTGTGATCTTTGTTTTCTGAATGTTGAGCTTTAAGCCAACTTTTTCACACTCCTCTTTCACTTTCAAGAGGCTCTTTATTTCTTCTTCACTTTCTGCCATAAGGGTGGTGTCATCTGCATATATGAGGTAATTGATATTTCTCCTGGCAATCTTGATTCCAGCTTTGCTTCGTCCAGCCCAGCATTTATCATGATGTAATCTGCATATAAGTTAAATAAGCAGGGTGACAATGTACAGCCTTGACATACTCCTTTTCCTATTTGGAACCAGTGTGTTGTTTCATATCCAGTTCTAACTGTTGCTTCTTAACCTGCATCACATTTCTCAAGAGGCAGGTCAGGTGGTCTGGTATTCCCATCTCTTTCAGAATTTTCCACAGTTTATTGTGATCCACACAGTCAAAGGCTTTGGCATTGTCAATAAAGCAGAAATAGATGTTTTTTTCTGGAACTCTCTTGCTTTTTCGATGATCCAACCGATGTTGGCAATTTGATCTCTGGTTCCTCTGCTTTTTCTAAAACCAGCTTGAACATCTGGAATTTCATGGTTCACATATTGCTGACGCCTGGCTTGGAGAATTTTGAGCATTACTTTACTAGCGTGTGAGATGAGTGCAATTGTGCAATAATTTGAGCGTTATTTGGCATTGGAATGAAAACTGACCTTTTCCAGTCCTGTGGCCACTGCTGGAAGTATTTCTCACTTTCACTGTATAATCATAAGGGGTTTGATTTAGGTCATACCTGAATGGTTTAGTGGTTTTCCCTACTTTCTTCAATTTGAGTCTGAATTTGGCAATAAGGAGTTCATGATCTGAGCCACAGTCAGCCCTGGTCTTGTTTTTGCTGACCAGTCTCCATCTTTGGCTGCAAAGAATATAATCAATCTGATTTCGGTGTTGACCATCTGGTGATGTCCATGTTTAGAGTCTAAATTCTAGGAACTATCCAAACAAAATCAGCCTGGGGCTTATCAAGTTACATTCAGTTCAGTTCAGTCGCTCAGTTTTGTCCGACTCTTTGAGACCCCATGGACTGCAGCACATCAAGCTTCCCTGTCTATCACCAACTCCTGGAGCTTGCTCAAGTTCATGTCCATTGAGTCAGTGATGCCATCCAACCATCTGTCATCCTCTGTCATCCCCTTTTCCTCCTGCCTTCAATCTTTCCTAGCATCAGGGTGTTTTCCAGTGAGTCAGTTCTTCGAATCAGGTAGCCAAAGTATTGGAGTTTCAGTTTCAGCATCAGTCCTTCCAGTGAATATTCAGGGTTGATTTCCTTTAGGATGGACTGGTTTGATCTCCTTGCAGTCCAAGGGACTCTCAAGAGTCTTCTCCAACACCACAGTTCAAAAGCATCAGTTCTTTGGTGCTCAGCTTTCTTTATGGTCCAACTCTCACATCCATACATGACTACTGAAAAAAATCTTAGCTTTGACTACATGGACCTTTGTTGGTAAAGTAATGTCTCTGCTTTTTAATATGCTGTCTAGCTTGGTCAAAGCTTTTCTTCCAAGGAGCAAGCATCTTTTAATTTCATGGCTTCAGTCACCATCTGCAGTGATTTTGGAACACAAGAAAATAAAGTCTGTGTCTGTTTCCACTGTTTTCCCATCTATTTCCCATGAAGTGATGGGACCAGATGCCATGATCTTCGTTTTCTGAATGTTGAACTTTCAGCCAACTTTTTCACTCTCCTCTTTCTCTTTCATCAAGAAACTCTTTAGTTCCTCTTTGCTTTCTGCCATATATGTGGTGTCATCTGCATATCTGAGGTTATTGATATTTCTCCCAGCAGTCTTGATTCCAGCTTGTGTTTCATCCAGTCCAGCATTTCACATGATGTACTCTGCATATAAGTTGAGTAAGCAAGGTGATAAGTACAGCCTTGATGTACCCGTTTCCCGATCTGGAACCAGTCCATTGTTCCATCAAGTTACATTAGAATCAATAACATTTTGTGTGGAAGGGCCCATTCCTATGATCTCTACCTGACTGCTTGCAGCTCTGGTGACTAGAGAGACCAGAGTGCCCCTAGAGGTCAAGACTGGTAGTGCCGACAACTCTCACACCTGCAAATGTTCTCCTTCCCACTGGATCTGAGAGAGTGGTACTAATGAGAGATTTGCAAGGCTGGAGTCAGGGACAACTGTGGTACCTGCCCCTTCCTACTTGAGATATGATTCCCAAAGCAGAGCAAAAGGGTGTTGGGAAACAGAAAAGCCAACAGTTGTGCCTGTCGTGTGATAATAGGATTGAGAGAACTCTATCACAGTTCTATACAGAAGAACACAGATGCAGGGTTAAAAACCATGAAAAAAAAGTCAAAAAGAAGAAAGGCTATGCAAGTGGATCTATAGTCACCTGGATACAATAGAAAAAGCCCTTCAGAATCACTGTCTAAGAATTAATAATAACCAAATCACTGCATCATCTCTTAACTTACAAAATAATCATTGGTACTATATAGTAAGCACTTACTTTCCCTGGTGGCTCAGATAGTAAAGAATCTGCCTGCAATGTGGGAGATCTGGATTTGATCCCTGGGCCAGAAAGACCCCCTGGAAAAGGGAATGGAGACCCACTCCAGTATTCTTGCCTTGAGAATTCCATGGACAGAGGAGTCTGGTGGGTTACAGACTATGGGGTTGCAAAGAGTCGGACACAATGGAGTGACTAACACTTTTATTTTTTCACTTTCATGTGGCCAAGAATTTGTAGTGTATTATATATGCAGATGACACCACCCTTATGACAGAAAGTGAAGAGGAACTAAAAAGCCTCTGGGTAACCATCCCTTTCTCCAGGGGACTTTCCTGACCCAGGGTTTGAGCCCATGTCTCCTGTACTACAGGCAGATTCTTTACCATCTGAGCCACTGAGAACAGCATATTAAAAAACAGAGACATCACTTTGCCAACAAAGGTCTCTATAGTCAAATTTATGGTTTTTCCAGTAGTCATGTACGGATGTGAGAGCTGGATCATAAAGAAGGCTGAGTGCTGAAGAACTGATGCTTTTGAACTGTGGTGTATGTATCTTTTTTGACATATTTTTCTCTGGATAATATGCCTAGAAGTGGAATTGCTGGGTCATATGGTAGTTCTAAATTTTTAAAGGAACATCCATAGTGTTCTCCACAGTGGCTGTGCCAATTTACACTCCCACCAACAAGGTAGGAGGGTTGTCTTTTCTCCTCACTCTCTCCAGAATTTATTGTTTGTAGATTTTTAATGATGGCCATTCTGACTGATGTGAGGTGATATTTCATTTAATTTTGATTTGCATGTCTCTAAAGATTAGTAATAAACTGAAAGAGATGGGAATACCAGACCACCTGACCTGCCTCTTGAGAAACCTGTATGCAGGTTAGGAAGCAACAGTTAGAACTAGACATGGAACAACAGACTGGTTCCAAATAGGAAAAGGAGTACGTCAAGGCTGTATATTGTTACCCTGCTTATTTAACTTATATGCAGAGTACATCATGAGAAACGCTGGGCTGGAAGAAGCACAAGCTGGAATCAAGATTGCTGGGAGAAATACCAATTACCTCAGATATGCAGATGACACCACCCTTATGGCAGAAAGTGAAGAGGAACTAAAAAGCCTCTTGATGAAAGTAAAAGTGGAGAATAAAAAAGTTGGCTTAAAGCTCAACATTCAGAAAATGAAGATCTGGCATCTGATCCCATCACTTCATGGGAAATAGATGGGGAAACAGTAGAAACAGTGTCAGACTTTATTTTTGGGGGCTCCAAAATCACTGCAGATGGTGACTGCAGCCATGAAATTAAAAGATGCTTACTCTTTGGAAGAAAAGTTGTGACCAACCTAGATAGCATATTGAAAAGCAGAGACATTATTTTGCCAACAAAGGTCCGTCTAGTCAAGGCTATGGTTTTTCCTGTGGTCATGTATGGATGTGAGAGTTGGACTGTGAAGAAGGCTGAGCACTGAAGAGTTGATGCTTTTGTGGTGTTGGAGAAGACTGTTGAGAGTCCCTTGGACTACAAGAGATCCAACCAGTCCATTCTGAAGGAGATTAGTCCTGGTTGTTCTTTGGAGGGAATGATGCTAAAGCTGAAACTCCAGTACTTTGGGCACCTCATGCGACGAGTTGACTCGTTGGAAAAGACTCTGATGCTGGGAGGGATTGGGGGCAGGAGGAGAAGGGGACGACAGAGGATGAGATGGCTGGATGGCATCACTGACTCGATGGATGTGAGTCTGAGTGAACTCAGGGAGTTGGTGATGAACAGGGAGGCCTGGTGTGCTGCGATTCATGGGATCGCAGAGTCGGACATGACTGAGTGACTGAACTGAACTGAAAGATTAGTGATATTGAACATCTTTTCATTTACCTCTTGGCCATCTGTATGTCTTTGGAAAAATGTCTATTTAGGTCTTCTGGTCATTTTTTGATAGGTTTTTGTTTGTTTGTTTTTATATTGAGTTGTATGAGCTGTTTGTATGGTTTAAAAATTAACACTTGTGGGTCACACCATTTGCAAATATTTTCCTCCAGTTTGTAGGTTGTCTTTCCGTTTTGTTTACTGAAATCCATGCTTTTTGACTCTAGGAGATTTTTAAAAATAGAAGGGATGTACAGAGGATTTCCTGGCAGTCCAGCAGTTAGGGCTCTACACTTCCACTCCAGGGGCACAGGTCAACTCCTGGCTGAGGAATTAAGACTCTGCGAGCAACGTGGTGAGACCAGGAAAAAAAAAAAAAAGAAGAAGAAGAAAGTGTACAAAGTGAAAGATAGAGACATTTCTTTTGTTTGCTCTTCAGGTCTGACACTTGGGGGGGTTGGGAAATACCCAGTGGACGTTAGAAATATTTAGGAGTCTAAAGACTATTAGGTTCGTGACTTCCTTCTGCAAGTGTTTCCTGGGCTGGGATTCTCTCCTCATGCTAGGGGGCAGTTGTTGGGTGACAAGGCTGGTTGAAAGAAGCTGTGGCTCACTGGGACTCTAGAGGAAGGGAGCCGAGAGAGTAACATCCCACCCGCACTCTCCTCTTTCTGTCCGATGGGCTTTCAGAGCTTCTCACTGGCCAAACACAACTGGAAACCAGTAAGCAGCGGAGCCACAGAGATGGTCCATAGAAATCAGCCTCAGGGCAAAAAGCAGGGTAGATAAGGTGATAATGTGAAGGGCATATGGAAGACATGTGGCACCCCTGCTTATTTTTATCATGTCTCTCTCTAGCCTTCTATTTCCAACACACACACACACATACACATGCAATAATCCAACAACTCTCAACTAATGCTTTTCTATCTTGTATCATAATCACGGGGGCTGACTGTTCTTGCTGTCTAAAATACTCTTTCCTTCGCCTCACACATCCTTCTTGTCTCAGTTTAGGCACCATTTCCTCAAGGAAGCCCTTCTTGGTCTCCAAGCCTGGGGTGCATGCCCTCCTATGTATTTCCACGATAATTGTGGTAAATGTATTTAAGTACATTCTGTGGCAAGCACTGTTCTAAGTAACACCTAACATGTATTAACTCATTAATTCCTTATAAACTTATCAGGAAGGTACTACCATTGTCTTCAATTTACAGATAAGAAAATTGAGACCCAGAGCAGTTAACTGATCAGGGTTGCACAAGTTGTGAGTGATGGAGTCTACATTTGGGTTTGCGCAGACATGAACTGGAGCCAAGCTGTTAACTACTGTGCTAAACTGCTTCTAGTTCCAAAGTGTACTTATGCCCAGACCTGGCACAGTGCTTGGTGCACACAAGACATTAAGTAAATACTGGAAAATTTAGTTAGCTAGTTAATTAATCTATGTAGGGCAGGAGTCCTAAGTCAGCTTTTTCTTTAAGAACATCTGGGTGAGAAAGATTTATTACATTGCTTTTGTTTTGTCCCTTTCAGATACTTACATGAGATTGTATTTTAATGCCCATGTTCTAGCTAAGAACTTCTGATACATAAGAATTTATTTTCCTGGTTACTCTTGGGAGTTCGAGTGTCCATATGATGAAGGATCTGACAGTACAGTTTCTGCAAAAACCATTAATGGCATCCACTTCAGCAATTATATTTATCATTTCCCACCTGGGAATTCAAGCCCTATCTTTTGTTCACATGGATGTGCAGTAACTTATGGATCTGCTGCTGTGTCTGACGCCACAGTTTCTGCAAAAACCATTAGCGGTGTCTGCCTCAGCAATGAGGTATAGGAATCAGCTCTTGGAAGAAATCAAAGAAAAGAGGAAAGTGGCAGCTATGCAGATGAGTTGTGGGAAGATGGTCTAATATACAGGAAGGAAGCAACTCTAAGGGGAAAAGAAAAAATAAGTTGGATTTGACTGGATGAAGAGTTAAACTGAGATATTGTAAAAGTGCGGAGAGTCAAGAAACTAGAATTTTAGAGTGTACCTTCCATATGACAGGCACCATGTTTTAAATAACAATTCGTTTAATCATTACAGCAATCCAGAGGGAACGTTTTCAGTTTACAGATGAGAAAACTGAAGATCAAAGGGGTTAAGTAATTGCCCAAGTTTATGCAGAAAGAGTCCATGGTGGAATCCAAAGCCTGTGCTCTTTCTACTGCTCATAGCCCTCATGGCACATTGCCTAGAACTTCAATGTCTGGTACAGAGGCCAAACATCACTCACTCACTCCTTAATTTAAACATGAATATTTACTGAGTGTTGTGCTAATTGCTGGGAATAATATAGTGAAGAAAGCACATCATAGCTTCAAGGATCCCATCCATCATTGTGAACCATGCCATTATAGGATACTTTGGGGGGAGAGCAAGGACATCTAAACCAGTCTTGGTGGAGTTAGAAAGTGACATTGATCTTAAGGAAGGCTTACAAAAGAAGTGAATTCAAATGGAACCTTGAGAGACTGGTTGAAAAACTAGGGATTATCAAGGAAAGGAGTGGGCAGTGTATTCCAGGAAGAGGTTATAGCTGATCCAAAGGCCTAGATATTCCCAGAACTGCAAGTAGCTCAACGGCAAGGAGTAGGATGACAGCAGGGAATAAAACAGGGCACATACACAGGGGTCCAAATGTGTAGGGCCTTGCATAATGTATAAGGGATCCTTGACCTTGTCGTGAGAGCCATGAGGAGACAACGGAGTGACGTTATCAGATGTGTGTTATGGAGGGGTAACCTGGCTGTGCTGTGAAGAATGAGTTAGCAGGGGTAATAATGGAGGCAAGAGGAGAGCTTGAACTAATAGAGTGGCACTCGGAAATAGAGAGATTCAGAAAATATCAAGAAGGCAGAATCAACAGACTTGGTGGCTAAATGGCTTTGAAAAATAAGGGAGAGGAAATTCCCTGAGGATGCCACAGTTTCTGGTTTGGACCACAGAGAGGTGAAACGTGCTGGCAGTCACTGAAATAGGGACTATAGGAGAAGGAACAGAATTGGGGCAGACTATATCAGTCTTAATATGGGACATCCAAATGGAAGGACCTGGTAGGCAGTTGATTGCATGTGTCTAGACCTCAGGACGGAGCTCTAGACTGAACAGAACAATTTGATTAATTGATGCTCCCAAACTTGGCTAGAAATCAGAATTCCAGAGGGCTTTTTGCAAATAAAATCTCTGACCTCATCAAATACTAAATCAAAATTTTCACAAGGCAGGATCTAGATGCATATGTTTTTAAAGATCTCCATCAGGATTCTCACGCCCTGCCAAGGCTGAAATTTATTGATATGTGTTCTAGCGCCATGAAGATGCATTATTCATAACTTCTTCAAGAGAAACCACTACGAGAAGCATAGTAGTGACAGACCCAGCCAACCCTGCTTTGGATCCTGCACTTGTTCACACCAAGGCCATACTTTATAGCCAGCCACAGGACTTAATAGGCAACTTTCGTTCCAGGATTCTCCGTAGAACTGGTTGGAACTTTCTCAGAACTCTTTGGCAGCCTGAGACTCTTCCTACCCAGTATCCCCTCCTTCCTTCTCTTTTTCCAAGGTGTCAGAATGACATCATGATCTAAATATTTTCCAGCCTATTTCTGCTCCCTCCCCTGTATCCTTTACCTATGTTTACCCCAATAGATCACTTGAACATTTTATCACATCTTGGTGAATGCTTTTTGGAAAACCTGAACTGATACAATATGGATGATAATTGAAGGCACAGAAGTGATGAAGATCACCCAGCAGAGAAGAGAAGAGAGCCAAAACAGAACCTGAGGTTCAGCTGCATTCAAGGATGAGCAGAGGAAAAGCTGGATAGAGAAGAAGACTGAGAATTGGTCAAATAAGGAAGCTGGAAACCAAGAGAACATGACTTCATAGAAAAGAAGAGAAAGAGAGCTTCTAAAAAGGTGACATGGTTAAGATGGTCAAATGCTACAGAAGTCAAATATTTAATAATAGAAGTTGGAGATCTCAGCGAGAGTCACTTCAGTGGCATGAGATGCCAAGATTGCAGTTGCCAAGGGATATCATTGGTGAAGACCCTGATGCTAGGAAAGATTGAGGCCATGAGGAGAAGGGGGTTACAGAGGACAAGATGGTTGGATGGCATCATAGACTCAATGGACATGAATGTGAGCAAACTCTAGGAGATAGTGATGGACAGGGGAGCCTGGAGTGCTGCAGTCCCTGGGGCTGCAAAGAGTTGAACATGACTGAGTGGCTGAACAACAAAAGGAAGAAGAAATATTGAGTACAGACATCTCTTTGTAGAGTCTTATCCATGAAAAGGAGAAAATAAGTCAGGGTATATATGTAGTTCAGAATGGGTTCATTTTTTTAAAGTTGGGAAACAACTTTTTTTGGTTGTTTCCCCCTAATGGTGCCCATGGATTAGATATGGGGCACAGAAGGCAGGTGATTGCATTCTCCAGGTTTGGCATTTGCTGGGCATATGTGGTGGAAGAGCAAAAGAGGAAGGCAATGGAGGAAACTGGATAGACAGTGGTAGAAGTGATGGACTATGGGGTCTAGAGTGGAGAAGGAAATGGCAACCCACTCTAGTATTCTTGCCTGGAAAATCTTGCTGACAGAGGAGCCTGGCAGGCTACAGTGCATGGGGTGGCAAAGAGTTGGACATGACTTATCAACTGAGCATGGGGTCTAGATTAGATAGAAATGAAATGCAGAGAAGATGAAGAAACAAGAAAGACAAGGACAGTGGGACAAAGTGGGAGAAATGTAAGGGTAGGAGATTATGATCCGGTCAATGGGAATGTTTGAAAATTTTAGAGGTGGAATCATTTTAAGAGGTGGTGAGGTCTAAGATGTATCAGTTGAAGTAACTGAAGGTGATGGTATGTGGAATTGAGTAGGTAAAGAAATAAGACATTGAAGTGCTGAATGGGTCTTTCACGTGGGACATTGAAGCAACCATTGGTGATGATAAATGGGGAAAGAGGGAGTGAAAAGTCAGAGGAGAGTAAAACCAGGTTATGGGCCTTAAAGGAAAAGAGGACGGAGAAACAATGGCCTGAATGCATCATTGTTTATGGAGGATGCTGTCAAGCTAATCTCTTGACCTCAGGGTACATCATGCATGGAAGAGTAAGAGCAAATATTCAGAGGGTGGCAGGGCAAGCAGTTTCCTTTGGGAAAGTCTGAGTTTCAGTTTAGGCCAGGAGATCTAGGGAATACTTTGTGATGTTGAAAAATCCAGTACAGTCCATATATAAGAAATAGGGTTTCCCAAGAGCGTGATGGGTAGATTTAGGAGAGGAAGGAAAAACAGTGGTTGAGGCAAGAGAAAGGGAAAACAAAATACTCTGGGGCAGACAGTTTAAGAGTTGAGAGATGACAAAGAAGTTTCATCTGGAGTGGTGTCCAGTGTTGACATGATGCACTAAAAGTATGGTATCTGGAAACCTTAGTTCCCACAGTAACTTTATGAATAGGAAAGACTTGGGTTTCTATCAAATGTCAGGCATGGTCCAGACAGATTACATATTTCCAAGGAAGCTCTGGTCTACATGAACCCATGAGCAATGATATTATCATGGTTTCTGTCTAAGACATTATGAACTATGAGATTATGCAATTAATAATAGTTTTTTTTTCTTTAGGGAAGAGAAAGAAAGACTATATTAATCATACATCTTGATTTCAGAAACATGACAATAGGAACTGTATGCCTTCAAATTAAGAAAGTACGCAAGAAAGCTGGTTCTGAATAACTTCATCATATCCCTGGTTGCTAGAGAGAGAGACAAAGTCTCATCAGAACTTATTGTATTTCTTAAATGAATAAATGAGGAAGGTGTTGAAAGCTGGCCATTCAAAGAGAAGAAGAGGAAGTGAGATGGCAGTGTACTCTGAATGATGTCACTAAGAATTTCCTAACACTGATCATTCTAGTTTGGGCTGATTTTGTTAATCACCAAGCTGGATTTATACAAAAATTTGGTGCCTCCTCCTGAAGGAATCTCATAAAACACTGTGGATTTTCATTCCTTTGAAATGGGTTTCCTGGCTGTAAGCCAAAATCTTGCTAACCTCTCGAATTCTCTACCAGAGTGACTAGTCTATCATATTTCTCCTATAATTCTTGTTTTGTCTTTACCCAGTCAAAGATCTTGTTTATGCCTAGAGCAAGTTTCATTTAGTTTCTATTTAGTCCTTCTCTGAGGCTTACTTTTTTAAATCCTCAAATAAGAAATTAACCTAAGAAATTTCCTAAGTTTTCCTCCATTCTATTTACATATCAGAATAAGCATAATCTTGAAGTGTTTTGTATGCTCTGAGAGGCAAAACCAAACCCCTAGTTGGTGTAATTTACTCAAATGCCAGATTCTCCTGGGGAAACCGAGCTCTCTTTATAACTTGATTCAAATAACTACTTTGATTCTCAATGGCTTTTTATGAAATTACCATGTAGAACCTAAATTGGTGCAGCTGAATTAAATAAATATCAGAGCTTAACGTTCTTAATCGCAAACCTTCAATTTAACCAACCATTTATTATCATCAAAAAGCAATCAATATGTTGATTGTGGTGACATGCAAATGGAGATAGAATTATTAGTAATTACCCTATATTTGTGGTTCAGTGTGATGGAGAAATAACTGGAAAGAAATTGTAAAGCACACTCCAGTTAAAGGACTGGTTGCTATGTTTTAGAGCAGTGTGCTATATTGATTGTAGTCTTTAAATAAATTGAATAACATAGGTTGCTGTCAAACATGTGAATTATTCATGAAGCAGAGTTTGGGAACACTAAAACAGATCCTGTTTATGAATATTCATGTGTTAATGTCTAAATGACTGACCCAGCGCTCACCAATTCTTACATGAAGAAAAGGTCTCAGAGACAAAGTAAAAATCTATTAGGAAAACTCACTCACTTGGGTCACTCACTTGAAACATAACCAACGTGACAGATGAGGAATGTAGTCTGAACCCCACATTAGAGAGGCATTCAGTCAACGAGGGAGGCACTGGGGGTCTTCTTTAATTAGGAACACTTGGTGACCTCTAAGTTTTTTTCCGCAGACTCCAGAGACCTTTGGAGAAGGCAATGGCAGGTCACTCCAGTACTCTTGCCTGGAAAAATCCCATGGACGGAGGAGTCTGGTAGGCTGCAGTCCACGGGGTCGCTAGGAGTTGGACACGACTGAGCGACTTCACTTTCACTTTTCACTTTCATGCATTGGAGAAGGAAATGGCAACCCACTCCAGTGTTCTTGCCTGGAGAATCCCAGGGACGGGGGAGTCTGGTGGGCTGCCGTCTATGGGGTCGCACAGAGTTGGACATGACTGAAGCGACTTAGCAGCAGCAGCCAGAGACCCTGGAGTTTCTGTGATCACATTATCTGGTGTGACCCTTTAATTTCTTCCCGTTGATATTTGGAACTGATAGCAACACACCTTTGTTTGCTTTTTTTTTTTTTTTTTGATGTCTGATCT